>NW_019227738.1:248146-266353 GCF_002742605.1 Olea europaea var. sylvestris | reverse complement strand
TAGCTAGTCTAATTCGATTGGAATCAAGCCAATAAAAAGTGGATTTTGATTACTTGATATCTTCGGGTTTGTTCATTTTTGGCGAATTGCCAGTCTAATTCGATTGGAATCGAGCTAGTCAAAAGTGGCTTTTGATTTCATGATAACTTCGAGTTTGTTTGTTTTTGGCGAATTGTAAGTCTAATTCGATTGGAAACGAGCCAACGATAAGTTGCTTTTGATTTCATGATAACTTCGGGTTTATTCGTTTTTAGCGAGTTGCTAGTTTAATTCGATTGGAATCGAGCCAAACAAAAGTGATTTTTGATTTCATGATAACTTCGGGTTTGATCGTTTTTGGCGAATTGCTACTGTAATTCGATTGGAATCGAGTCAATGAAAAGAGGCTTTTGATTACATGTTAACTTCGGGTTTGTTCATTTTTTGCGAATTGCTAGTCTAATTTGATTGGAATCGAGCCAGTGAAAAGTGGCTTTTGATTCATGATAAGTTCGGGTTTGTTCGTTTTTAGCGAATTGCCAGTCTAATTCGATTGGAATCGAGCTAGTGAGTAGTGGCTTTTGATTTCATGATAATTTCGAGTTTGTTCATTTTTGGCGAATTGCAAGTCTAATTCGATTGGAATCGAGCCAACGAAAAGTTACTTTTCATTTCATGATAACTTCGGGGTTGTTCATTTTTGGCGAGTTGCTAGTTTAATTCGATTGGAATCGAGCCAAGGAAAAGTGGTTTTTGATTTCATGATAACTTCGGGTTTGTTCATTTTTGGCAAATTGCTAGTGTAATTCGATTGGAATCGAGCCAATGAAAAGTGGCTTTTGATTTCATGATAACTTCGGGTTTGTTCATTTTTAGCAAATTGCTGGTCTAATTCGTTTGGAATGGAGCAAATGAAACGTGCCTTACGATTCTATGATAACTTTGGGTTTGTTCGCTTTTTGCAAATTGATAGTCTAATTCGATTGGAATCGAGCCAATGAAAAGTATCTTTTGATTTCATTATAACTTCGGGTTTGTTCATTTTTGGCGAATTGCTTATCTAATTCGATAGGATTCGAGCCAAAGAAAAGTGGTTTTTGATTTCATGATAACTTCAGGTTTGTTCATTTTTTGGGGAATTGCTAGTGTAATTGGATTGGAATCGAGCCAATGAAAAGTGGTTTTTGATTTCATGATAACTTCAGGTTTGTTCATTTTTTGGGGAATTGCTAGTGTAATTGGATTGGAATCGAGCCAATGAAAAGTGGTTTTTGATTTCATGATAACTTCAGGTTTGTTCATTTTTTGGGGAATTGCTAGTGTAATTGGATTGGAATCGAGCCAATGAAAAGTGGTTTTTGATTTCATGATAACTTCAGGTTTGTTCATTTTTTGGGGAATTGCTAGTGTAATTGGATTGGAATCGAGCCAATGAAAAGTGGTTTTTGATTTCATGATAACTTCAGGTTTGTTCATTTTTTGGGGAATTGCTAGTGTAATTGGATTGGAATCGAGCCAATGAAAAGTGGTTTTTGATTTCATGATAACTTCAGGTTTGTTCATTTTTTGGGGAATTGCTAGTGTAATTGGATTGGAATCGAGCCAATGAAAAGTGGTTTTTGATTTCATGATAACTTCAGGTTTGTTCATTTTTTGGGGAATTGCTAGTGTAATTGGATTGGAATCGAGCCAATGAAAAGTGGTTTTTGATTTCATGATAACTTCAGGTTTGTTCATTTTTTGGGGAATTGCTAGTGTAATTGGATTGGAATCGAGCCAATGAAAAGTGGTTTTTGATTTCATGATAACTTCAGGTTTGTTCATTTTTTGGGGAATTGCTAGTGTAATTGGATTGGAATCGAGCCAATGAAAAGTGGTTTTTGATTTCATGATAACTTCGGGATTGTTCATTTTTAGCGAATTGCTGGTCTAATTCGTTTGGAATGGAGCCAATTAAAAGTGCCTTATGATTTCATGATAACTTTGGGTTTGTTCTCTTTTAGTGAATTTATAGTCTAATTCGATTGGAATCTGACCAACAAAAAGTGCCTTTTGATTTCATGATCACTTCGGGCTTGTTCGTTTTTGGCGAATTGCTTATCTAATTTGTTAGGAATCGAGCCAAAGAAAAGTGGTTTTTGATTTGGTGATAACATACGGTTTGCTCATTTTTGTCGAGTTCCTAGTCTAATTCAATTGGAATCGAGCTAAATAAACGTGGTTTTTGAGATCATGATAACTTCAGGTTTGTTTGTTTGTTTTGTTCGTTTTTAGCGAATTGCTAGTCTAATTCAATTGGAATCGAGCCAATCAAAAGTGGTTTTTGATTTCATGATAACTTCGGGTTCGTTAGTTTTTGGTGACCTGCTAGTCTAATTCGTTTGGAATAGGGGCAATGAAAAGTAGCTTATGATGTCATGATAACATCGGGTTTGTTCGTTTTTGGCGAATTTCTAGTCTAATTCGATTGGAAACGAGCCATCGAAAAGTGGCTTTTGATTTCATGATAACTTGGGGTTTGATTGATTTAAGCGAATTCCTAGTCTAATTCGATTGGAATCGAGCCAATGAAAAGTGGTCTTTGATTTCATCATAACTTGGGGATTGTTCATTTTTAACGAATTGCCAGTCTAATTCAATTGGAATCGAGCCAATGAAAAGTAGTTTTTGATTTCATGATAACTTCGGGTTTGTTCGTTTTTGGCGAGTTGCTAGTCTAATTTGTTTGTAAATGAGCCATTGAATAGTGGCCTATGATTTCATGATAACTTCGGTTTGTTCATTTTTTTGCGAAATGTAAGTCTAATTCAATTGGAATCGACCTAATGAAAAGTGGTTTTTGATTTCATGATAACTTCAGGTTCGTTCGTTTTCGATGAATTGCTAGTCTAATTCGATTGGAATCGAGCCAACGAAAAGTGGCTTTTGGTTTCATGATAACTTCAGGTTTGTTCATTTTTGGCGAATTGCTAGTCTAATTCGATTGGAATCTAGCCAAACAAAAGTGGTTATTGATTTCATGATAACTTCGGGTTTGTTTGTTTTTGGTGAATTGCTAGAGTAATTCGATTGGAATCGAGCCAATGAAAAGAGGCTTTTGGTTACATGTTAACTTCGGGTTTGTTCATTTTTAGCGAGTTGCTAGTCTAATTTGATTGGAATCGAGCTAATGAAAAGTTGCCTTTGAATCATTATAACTTCGAGTTTGTTTATTTTTGGCGAATTTCCAGTCTAATTCGATTGGAATCGAGCCAGTGAAAAGTGGCTTTTGATTTCATGATAACTTCGGGTTTGTTTGTTTTTGGCGAGTTGCTAGTTTAATTCGATTGGAATCGAGCCAAGGAAAAGTGATTTTTGATTTCATGATAACTTCGGGTTTGTTCATTCTGGGCGAATTGCTAGTGTAATTCTATTGGAATCGAGCCAATGAAATGAGGCTTTTGATTACATGTCAGCTTTGGGTTTGTTCATTTTTGGCGAATTGCTAGCTTAATTCGATTCGATTCGAATCGAGCTAATGAAAAGTTGCTTTTGATTCATTATAACTTCGGGTTTGTTCGTTTTTGGCGAATTGCCAGTCTAATTCGATTGGAATCGAGCTGGTGAAAAGTGGCTTTTGATTTCATGATAACTTCGAGTTTGTTTATTTTTGGCGAATTGTAAGTCTAATTCGATTGGAAACGAGCCAACGATAAGTTGCTTTTGATTTCATGATAACTTCGGGTTTATTCGTTTTTAGCGAGTTGCTAGTTTAATTCGATTGGAATCGAGCCAAACAAAAGTGATTTTTGATTTCATGATAACTTCGGGTTTGATCCTTTTGGCGAATTGCTACTGTAATTCGATTGGAATCGAGTCAATGAAAAGAGGCTTTTGATTACATGTTAACTTCGGGTTTGTTCATTTTTTGCGAATTGCTAGTCTAATTCGATTGGAATCGAGCCAGTGAAAAGTGGCTTTTGTTTCATGATAAGTTCGGGTTTGTTCGTTTTTAGCGAATTGCCAGTCTAATTCGATTGGAATCGAGCTAGTGAGTAGTGGCTTTTGATTTCATGATAATTTTGAGTTTGTTCGTTTTTGGCAAATTGCTAGTCGAATTCGATTGGAATCGAGGCAGCGAAAAGTTGCTTTTGATTTCATGATAACTTCGGGTTTGTTCATTTTTGACGAATTGCTAGTCTAATTCGATTGGAATTGAGCCAAAGAAAAGTGGTTTTTGATTTCATGATAACTTTGGGTTTGTTCGTTTTTGGCGAATTACTAGTGTAATTCAATTGGAATCTAGCCAATTAAAAGTGCCTTATGATTTCATGATAACTTCGGGTTTGTTCCTTTTTCGTGAATTGATAGTCTAATTCGATTGCAATTGACCCAACAAAAAGTGCCTTTTGATTTCATGATAACTTCGGCTTTGTTAGTTTTTGGTGAATTGCTTATCTAATTCTTTAGGAATCAAGCGAAAGAAAAGTTGTTTTTGATTTCATGATAACATAGGGTTTGTTCATTTTTGGCGCGTTCCTAGTCTAATTCAACTGGGATCGAGCTAATTAAACGTGGTTTTAGATATCATGATAACTTCGGGTTTGTTCATTTTTAGCGAATTGCTAGTCTAATTCAATTGGAATCGAGTCAATGAAAAGTGGTTTTTGATTTCATGATAACTTCGGGTTTGTTAGTTTTTGACGACTTGCTAGTCTACTTTGTTTGGAATAGAGCCAATGAAAAGTGGCTTATGACTTCATGATAACTTCGGTTTGTTCATTTTTGGCGAATTACTAGTCTAATTCGATTGGAAACTAGCCATTGAAATGTGGCTTTTGATTTCATGATAACTTCGGGTTTGATCGATTTTAGCGGATTCCTAATCTAATTTGATTGGAATCGAGCCAATGAAAAGTGGTTTTTGATTTCATCGTAACTTCGGGATTGTTAGTTTTTAACGAATTGCTAGTCTAATTCGATTGGAATCGAGCCAATGAAAAGTAGATTTTGATTTCATGATAACTTTAGGTTTGTTCATTTTTGGCGAATTGCTAGTCTAATTCGTTTGGAAATGAGCCAATGAAAAGTGGCCTATGATTTCATGATAACTTCGGGTTTGATCAATTTTGACGAATTCCTAGTCTAATTTGATTGGAATCGAGCCAATGAAAAGTGATTTTTTATTTCATCATAACTTTGGGATTGTTCGTTTTTAACGAATTGCTAATCCAATTCGATTGGAATCGAGCCTGTGAAAAGTGGTTTTTGATTTCTTGATAACTTCGGGTTTGTTCGTTTTCGGTGACTTGCTAGTCCAATTCGTTTGGAATCGAGCCAACGAAAAGTTGTTTTTGATTTCATGATAACTTCAGGTTCGTTCATTCTCGGCGAATTGCTAGTCTAATTCGATTGGAATCGATCCAACGAAAAGTGGCTTTTGGTTTTGTGATAACTTTGCGTTTGTTCGTTTTTGGCGAATTGCTAGTCGAATTCGATTGGAATCTAGCCAAAGAAAAGTGGTTTTTTATTTCATGGTAACTTCGGGTTTGTTCATTTTTTGCGAATTGCTAGAGTAATTCGATTGGAATCAAGACAATGAAAAGCGGCTTTTGAATACATGTTAACTTCGGGTTTGTTCATTTTTCGTGAGTTGCTAGTCTAATTCGATTGGAATCGAGCCAATAAAAAGTTACTTTTGATTCATTATAACTTCGGGTTTGTTCTTTTTTGGCGAATTGCCAGTCTAATTTGATTGGAATCGAGCCAATGAAAAGTGGCTTTTGATTTCATGATAAGTTCGGGTTTGTTCATTTTTGGCAAATTGCTTGTCTAATTCAATTGGAATCAAGCCAACGAAAAGCGGCTTTTGATTTCATGATAACTTCGGGTTTGTTCATTTTTGGCGAATTGCTAGTCTAACTCGATTGGAGTCTAGGCAAAGAAAAGTAGTTTTTGATTTCATGATAACTTCGGGTTTGTTCGTTTTTGGCGAATTGCTAGTGTAATTCGATTAGAATCGAGCCAATGAAAAGTGGTTTTTGCTTTCGTGATAACTTCGGGTTTGTTCGTTTTTCGTGAATTGCTGGTCTAATTCGTTTGGAATGGAGCCAATAAAAAGTGCCTTACGATTCTATGATAACTTTGGGTTTGTTGGCTTTTGGCGAATTGATAGTCTAATTCGATTGGAATCGAGCCAACAAAAAGTACTTTTTGATTTCATGATAACTTTGGGCTTGTTCGTTTTTGGCGAATTGCCAGCTAATTCAATTGGAATCGAGCTAATTAAAAGTGGTTTTTGATCTCATGATAACTTCAGGTTTGTTCGTTTTTAGCGAATCGCTAGTCTAATTCAATTGGAATCGATCTAATGAAAAGTGGTTTTTGATTTCTTGACAACTTCGGGTTTGTTAGTTTTTGGCGAATTGCTAGTCTAATTCATTTGGAATAGAACCAATGAAAAGTGGCTTATGATTTCATGATAACTTTTGGTTTGTTCGTTTTTGGTGAATTCCTAGTCTAATTCGATTGGAATCTGGCCAAAGAAAAGTTGTTTTTGATTTCATGATAACTACGGGTTTTTTCATTTTTGGCAAATTACTGGTGTAATTCGATTGGAATCAAGCCAATGAAAAGAGTCTTTTGATTACATGTTAACTACGGGTTTGTTCATTTTAAGCGAATTGCTCTTCTAATTCAATTGTAATCGAGCTAATTGAAAGTGGTTTTTGATTTCATGATAACTTCGGGTTTGTTCATTTTTAGCGGATTTCTAGTCTAATTCAATTGGAATGGAGCTAATGAAATTTGGTTTTTGATTTCATGATAACTTCGGGTTTCTCAATTTTTGGCGACTTGCTAGTCTAATTCGTTTGGAATAGAGCCAATGAAAAGTGGCTTATGATTTCATGATAACTTCGAGTTTGTTCGTTTTTGGTGAATTCCTAGTCTAATTCGATTGGAATCTAGCCAAAGAAAAGTTGTTTTTGATTTCATGATAACTTCCGATTTTTTCGTTTTTGGCAAATTTCTAGTGTAATTCGATTGGAATCGCGCCAATGAAAAGAGGCTTTTGATTACATGTTAACTTCGGGTTTTTTCGTTTTTGGAAAATTGCTGGTGTAATTCGATTGGAATCGAGGCAATGAAAAGAGGCTTTTGATTACATGTTAACTTCGGGTTTGTTCATTTTTGGCGAATTGCTAGTCTAATTCAATTGGAATCGAGCCAATGAAAAGTGGCTTTTGATTCAAGATAACTTCAGGTTTGTTCGTTTTTGGCGAATTGCCTGTCTAATTTGATTGGAATCGAGCCAGTGAAAAGTGGCTTTTAATTTCATGATAACTTCGGTTCTGTTCGTTTTTGGCAAATTGCTAGTCTAATTCGAATGGAATCGAGTCAAAGAAAAGTGGTTTTTGATTTCATGATAACTTCGGGTTTGTTCGTTTTTGGCGAATTGTTAGTGTAACTCAATTGGAATCGAGCCAATTAAAAGTGCCTTATGATTTCATGATAACTTCGGGTTTGTTACCTTTTGGTGAATCGATAGTCTAATTCGATTGGAATCGAGCCAAAGAAAAGTGCCTTTTGATTTCGTGATAACTTCGGGTTTGTTCATTTTTGGCGAAGTGCTTATCTAATTCGTTAGGAATCGAGCCAAGGAAAAGTGGTTTTTGATTTCATGATAACATAGGGTTTGTTCATTTCTGGCGAGTTCCTAGTCTAATTCAATTGGAATTGAGCTAGTTAAACGTGGTTTTTGATATCATGAGAATGTTGGGTTTGTTCATTTTTAGCGAATTGCTAGTCTAATTCAATTGGAATTGAGTCAATGAAAAGTGGTTTTTGGTTTCATGATAACTTTGGGTTTGTCAGTTTTTGGCCACTTGCTAGTCTAATTCGTTTGGAATAGTGCCAATGAAAAGTGGCTTATGATTTCATGATAACTTCGGCTTATTTATTTTTGGCGAATTGCTAGTCTAATTCGATTGGAAACGAGCCATTGAAAGGTGGCTTTTGATTTCATGAGAACTTCGGGTTTTATCGATTTTGGCGAATTCTTAATCTAATTTGTTTGGAATCGAGCCAATGAAAAGTGGTTTTTGATTTCATCATAACTTCGGGATTGTTCGTTTTTAATGAATTGCTAGTCTAATTTGATTGGAATCGAGCCAATGAAAAGTAGTTTTTGATTTCATGATAACTTCGGGTTTGTTCATTTTTGGTGAATTGCTAGTCTAATTGTTTGGAAATGAGCCAATGAAAAGTGGCCTATGATTTCATGATAACTGCGGGTTTGATCGATTTTGACGAATTCCTAGTCTAATTAGATTGGAATCGAGCCAATGAAAAGTGGTTTTTGACTTCATCATAACTTCGGGATTGTTCGTTTTTAACGATTTGCTAGTCTAATTCGATTGGAATCGAGCCAGTGAAAAGTGGTTTTTGATTTCTTGATAAATTTAGGTTTGTTCTTTTTCGGTGACTTGCTAGTCTAATTCGATTGGAATCGAGCCAATGAAAAGTGGTTTTTGATTTCATGATAACTTTAGGTCCGTTCATTTTCGACGAATTGCAAGTCTAATTCGATTGGAATGGACCCAACGAAAAGTGGCTTTTGGTTTCATGATAACTTCGGATTTGTTCATTTTTGGCTAATTGCTAGTCTAATTTGATTGTAATCTAGCCAAAGAAAAGTGGTTTTTGATTTCATGATAGCTTCGGGTTTGTTCATTTTTGGCGAATTGCTAGAGTAATTCGATTGGAATCGAGACAATGAAAAGCGGCTTTTGAATACATGTTAACTTCGGGTTTGTTCATTTTTGGCGGGTTGCTAGTCTAATTCGATTGGAATCGAGCCAATGAAAAGTTGCTTTTGATTCATTTTAACTTCGAGTTTGTTCGTTTTTGACGAATTGCCAGTTTAATTCGATTGGAATCGAGCCTGTGAAAAGTGGCTTTTGATTTCATGATATCTTCGGGTTTGTTCGATTTTGGCAAATTGCTAGTCTAATTCGATTGGAATCGAGCCGACGAAAAGTTGCTTTTGATTTCATGATAACTTTGGATTTGTTCGTTTTTGGCGAATTGCTGGTCTAATTTGATTGGAATCTAGCCAAAGAAAAGTTGTTTTTGATTTCTTGAAAACTTCGGGTTTGTTTGTTTTTGGCGGTCGGCTAGTGTAATTCAATTGGAATCGAGCCAATGAAAAGTGGTTTTTGATTTCGTGGTAACTTCGCGTTTGTTCATTTTTAGCGAATTGCTGGTCTAATTCCTTTGGAATGGAGCCAATTAAAAGTGCCTTATGACTTCATGATAACTTCGGGTTTGTTCGCTCTTGGCTAATTGATAGTCTAATTTGATTGGAATCGAGCCAACTAAAAGTGCTTTTTGATTTCATGATAACTTCGGGTTTGTTCGTTTTTTGCAAATTGCTTATCTAATTCGATAGGAATCGAGCCAAAGAAAAGTGTTTTTTGATTTCATGATAACTTCAGGTTTGTTGGTTTTTGGCGAGTTGCTAGTGTAATTCGATTGGAATCAAGCCAATGAAAAGTGGTTTTTGATTTCATGATAACATCGGGTTTGTTCATTTTTTGCGAATTGCTAGTCTAATTCGATTGGAATCGAGCTAATTAAAAGTGATTTTTGATTTCATGATAACTTCGGCTTTGTTCGTTTTTAGTGAATTGCTAGTATAATTCAATTGGAATCGAGCCAATGAAAAGTGATTTTTGATTTCATGATAACTTCGAGTTTGTTTGTTTTTGGCGACTTGCTAGTCTAATTCATTTGGAATAGAGCCAATGAAAAGTGGCTTATGATTTCATGATAACTTCGGGTTTGTTCATTTTTGGCGAATTGCAAGTCTAATTCGATTGGAATGGACCCAACGAAAAGTGGCTTTTGGTTTCATGATAACTTCGGATTTGTTCATTTTTGGCTAATTGCTAGTCTAATTTGATTGTAATCTAGCCAAAGAAAAGTGGTTTTTGATTTCATGATAGCTTCGGGTTTGTTCATTTTTGGCGAATTGCTAGAGTAATTCGATTGGAATCGAGACAATGAAAAGCGGCTTTTGAATACATGTTAACTTCGGGTTTGTTCATTTTTGGCGGGTTGCTAGTCTAATTCGATTGGAATCGAGCCAATGAAAAGTTGCTTTTGATTCATTTTAACTTCGAGTTTGTTCGTTTTTGAGGAATTGCCAGTTTAATTCGATTGGAATCGAGCCTGTGAAAAGTGGCTTTTGATTTCATGATATCTTCGGGTTTGTTCGATTTTGGCAAATTGCTAGTCTAATTCGATTGGAATCGAGCCGACGAAAAGTTGCTTTTGATTTCATGATAACTTTGGATTTGTTCGTTTTTGGCGAATTGCTGGGAAAGAGAACGCGTTTTCACCGTTTTGAAAAATCGAAAACAGAAAACGACCCGAAAACGGTAAAGAGAACAGGGCCTTAGTCTTTGGCGAATTGCTAGTCTAAATCGATTGGAATCGAGCCAATGAAAAGTGGCTTTCGATTTCATGATATCTTCGGATTTTTTCATTTTGGCGAATTGGTAGTCTAATTCGATTGGAATCGAGACAACGAAAAGTGGTTTTTGATTTCATCATAACTTCGGTTTGTTCATTTTTTGTGAAATGTAAGTCTAATTCGATTGGTATCGAGCCAATGAAAAGTGGTTTTTGATTTCATGATAACTTCGGGTTTGTTCGTTTTTTGTGACTTGTCAGTCTAATTCGTTTGGAATCGAGCCAATGAAAAGTGTTTTATGATTTCATGATAACTTCGGGTTTGTTCTTTTTGGCAAATTGCTAGTCTAATTCGATTGGAATCGAGCCAATGAAAAGTGGCTTTTGATTTGATGGTAGCTTCGGGTTTGTTCGTTTTCAGCGAATTGCTAGTCTAATTTGATTGGAATCGAGCAAAAGAAAAGTGGTTTTTGATTTCATGATAACTTCAGGTTTGTTCATTTTTCGCGAATTGATAGTGTAATTCGATTAGAATCAAGCCAATGAAAGATGGTCTTTGATTTCATGATAAATTCTGGTTTGTTCATTTTTAGCGAATTACTGGTCTAATTCGTTTGGAATGGAGCCAATTAAAAGTGCCTTATGATTTCATGATAACTTCGGGTTTGTTCCCTTTTGGTGAATTGATAGTCTAATTCGATTGGAATCGAGCCAACAAAAAGTGCCTTTTGATTTCGTGATAACTTCGGGTTTGTTCATTTTTGGCGAATTGCTTATCTAATTCGTTAGGAATCGAGCCAAAGAAAAGTGATTTTTGATTTCATGATAACATCGGGTTTGTTCATTTTTGGCGAGTTCCTATTCTAATTCAATTCGAAACGAGCTAATTAAACGTGGTTTTTGATATCATGATAACTTCGGGCTTGTTTGTTTTCAACAAATTGCTAGTCTAATTCAATTGGAATCGAGCTGATAAAAAGTGGTTTTTGATTTCGTGATAACTTCGGGTTTGTTAGTTTTTGGTGACTTGCTAGTCTAATTCGTTTGGAATAGAGCCAATGAAAAGTTGCTTATGATTTCATGATTCCTTCGGGTTTGTTCATTTTTGGCGAATTGCTAGTCTAATTCGATTGGAAACGAACCATTGAAAAGTGGTTTTTGATTTCATGGTAACTCGGGTTTGATCGATTTTGGCGAATTCCTAGTCTAATTCGATTGGAATCGAGCCAATGAAAAGTGGGTTTTGATATCATCGTAACTTCGAGATTGTTCGTTTTTAATGAATTGCTAGTCTAAGTCGATTGGAATCGAGCCAATGAAAAGTAGTTTTTGATTTCATGATAACTTCGGGTTTGTTCATTTTTGGTGAATTGCTAGTCTAATTCGTTTGGAAATGAGCCAATGAAAAGTGGCCTATGATTTCTTGATAACTTCGGGTTTGTTCGTTTTTGGCTAATTGCTGGTCTAATTCGATTGGAATCGAGCTAATGAAAAGAGGTTTTTGATTTCATGATAACTTCGGGTTTGTTCATTTAAGGCGAATTGCTAGTCTAATTCGATTGGAATCGAGATGGTGAAAAGTGGTTTTTGATTTCATGATAACTTTGGGTTTGTTCGTTTTCGGTGACTTGCTAGTCTAATTCGTTTGGCATCGAGCCAATAAAAAGTGGCTTATGATTTCACGATAACTTCGGGTTTGTTAGTTTTTGGCAAATTGCTAGTCTAATTCGATTGGAATTGAAGCAACGAAAAGTGGTTTTTGATTTCATCATAATTTTGGTTTCTTCATTTTTTCCGAAATGCAAGTCTAACTCGATTGGTATCGAGCCAATGAAAAGTGGTTTTTGATTACATGATAACTTCGGGTTTGTTCATTTTCGGTGACTTGCTAGTCTAATTCGTTTGGAATCGAGCCAATGAAAAGTGGTTCTTGATTTCATCTTAACTTCGGGTCTGTTCTTTTTGGTAAATTGCTAGTCTAATTCGACTGGAATCGAGCCAGTGAAAAGAGGATTTTGATTACATCTTAACTTCGGGTTTGTTCATTTTCGGTGACTTGCTAGTCTAATTCGTTTGGAATAGAGCCAATGAAAAGTGGCTTATGATTTCATGATAACTTCGGGTTTGTTCATTTTCGGTGACTTGCTAGTCTAATTCGTTTGGAATAGAGCCAATGAAAAGTGGCTTATGATTTCATGATAACTTCGGGTTTGTTCATTTTCGGTGACTTGCTAGTCTAATTCGTTTGGAATAGAGCCAATGAAAAGTGGCTTATGATTTCATGATAACTTCGGGTTTGTTCATTTTCGGTGACTTGCTAGTCTAATTCGTTTGGAATAGAGCCAATGAAAAGTGGCTTATGATTTCATGATAACTTCGGGTTTGTTCATTTTCGGTGACTTGCTAGTCTAATTCGTTTGGAATAGAGCCAATGAAAAGTGGCTTATGATTTCATGATAACTTCGGGTTTGTTCATTTTCGGCAAATTACTAGTCTAATTCGATTGGAATCGACCCAATGGAAAGTGGTTTTTGATTTCAGGATAACTTCGGGTTTGTTCGTTTTTGGTGACTTGGTAGTCTAATTCGTTTGGAATTGAGCAAATGAAAAGTGGTTCTTGATTTCATCATAACTTCGGGTTTGTTCTTTTTGGCGAATCGCTAGTCTAATTCGATTGGAATCAAGCCAATGAAAAGAGGCTTTTAATCACATCTTAACTTCGGGTTTGTTCATTTTCGGCAAATTACTAGTCTAATTCGATTGGAATCTAGCCAATGAAAAGTCATTTTTTATTTCATGGTAACTTCGGGTTTATTTATCTTTGGCGACTTCCTAGTCTAATTTGTTTGGATTCGAGCCAATGTAAGGGGCTTATGATTTCGTGTTAACTTTGGGTTTGTTCATTTTTAGCGAATTGCTAGTCTAATTCGTTTGGAATGGAGCCAATTAAAGTGGCTTCTGATTTCATGATAACTTCGAGTTTGTTCGTTTTTGGTTAATAGCTAGTCTAATTCAATTGTAATCGAGCCAATGAAACGTGGATTTTGATTACTTGATAGCTTCGGGTTTGTTCATTTTTGGTACATTGCTAGTCTAATTTGATTGGACTCGAGCCAAGGAAAAGTGGTCATGATAACTTTAGGTTGTTCATTTTCGGCGAACTGCTAATTTAATTCGATTGGAATCGAGCCAACGAAAAGTGGCTTTTGATTTCACGATAACTTTCTGTTTTTTCATTTTTGGCGAATTGCTAGTCTAATTCGACTGGAATCTAGCCAAAGAAAAGTGCTTTTTGATTTCATGATAACTTTGGGTTTGCTCGTTTGTGGCGAATTGCAAGAGTAATTCAATTGGAATCGAGCCAATGAAAAGAGGCTTTTGATTACATGTTAACTTCGGGTTTGTTTGTTTTTGACGAATTGTTAGTCGAATTCGATTGGAATCGAGCCAATGAAAAGTTGCTTTTGATTCATTATAACTTCGGGTTTGTTCATTTTTGGCGAATTGCCAGTCTAATTCTATTTGAATCAAGCCAGTGAAAAGTGACTTTTGATTTCATGATAACTTCGGGTTTGTTCGTCTTTGGCAAATTGCTAGTCTAATTCGATTGGAATTGAGCCAACGAAAAGTTACTTTTGATTTTATGATAACTTTGGGTTTTTTCATTTTCAGGGAATTGCTAGTCTAATTTGATTGGAATCCAGCCAAAGAAAGTGGTTTTTGATTTCATGACAACTTTGGGTTTGTTCATTTTTGGCGAATTGCAAGTGTAATTCGATTGGAATCGAGCCAATGAAAAGTGATTTTTGATTTCGTGATAACTTCGAGTTTGTTCATTATTAGCGAATTGATGGTCTAATTTGTTTGGAATGGAGCTAATTAAAAGTGCCTTATGATATCCTGATAACTTCGGGTTTGTTCGCTTTTGGCGAATTGATAGTCTAATTCGATTGGAATCGAGCCAACAAAAAGTGCCTTTTGATTTCATGATAACTTTGGGTTTGTTCGTTTTTGGCGAATTGCTGATGTAATTCGATAGGAATCGAGCCAAAGAAAAGTGGTTTTTGATTTCATGATAACTTCGGGTTTGTTCATTTTTGGCGAGTTCCTAGTCTAATTCAATTGGAATTGAGCTAATTAAACGTGGTTTTTGATATCATGATAACTTAGGGTTTGTTCATTTTTGGCGAGTTACTAGTCTAATTCAATTGGCATTGAGCTAATTAAACGTGGTTTTTGATATCTTGATAACTTAGGGTTTGTTAGTTTTTAGCGAATTGCTAGTCTAATTCAATTGGAATCGAGCCAATGAATAGTAGTTTTTGATTTCATGATAACTTCGGGTTTGTTAGTTTTTGGTGACTTGCTAGTCTAATTCGTTTGGAATAGTGCCAATGAAAAGTGGCTTATGATTACATGATAACTTCGAGTTTGTTTGATTTTGGCGAATTGCTAGTGTAATTCGATTGGAATTAAGCCAAAGAAAAGTGGTTTTTGATTTCATGGTAACTTCGGGCTTGTTCGTTTTTGGCAAATTGCTCCCAAAAGGTAACGGAGGCGTGCAAAGGTTTCCTCGGGCCGGACGGAGATTGGCCCTCGAGTACAAAGGCAGAAGGGAGCTTGACTGCAAGACCCACCCGTCGAGCAGGGACGAAAGTCTGCCTTAGTGATCCGACGATGCCGAGTGGAAGGGCCATCGCTCAACAGATAAAAGTTACTCTAGGGATAACAGGTTGATCTTCCCCAAGAGCTCACATCGACGGGAAGGTTTGGTACCTCGATGTCGGCTCTTCGCCACCTGGGGCTGTAGTATGTTCCAAGGGTTGGGCTGTTCGCCCATTAAAACGATGGGAGGAAGGCCCGATTCTCAGGAAGCTAGACAAAGCACTTGTTAATGCTGAGTGGAGAGCAGATTCATAGGGTCTGAAGCCATTTTTTTGCCAGCTAGAGTATTTGACCATCCCCTCGAAAGAAGACTTCCATCTCCAAGTTTAACTCAGACGTAGCTCCCTTCTTTTTGTTTTGGGTGTGAAGCAGTGTCAAACCAAAATACCCAACAAGCATTAGCTCTCCCTGAAAAGGAGGTGATCCAGCCGCACCAGTGAAAAGTGGTTTTTGATTTCATGATAACTTCGGGTTTGTTCATTTTTAGCGAATTGCTGGTCTAAATCGTTTGGAATGGAGCCAATTAAAAGTGCCTTATGATTTCATGATAACTTCGGGTTTGTTCCCTTTTCATGAATTGATAGTCTAATTCGATTGGAATCGAGCCAACAAAAAGTGCCTTTTGATTTCATGATAACTTCGGGTTTGTTCGTTTTTGCTGAATTGCTTATATAATTCGTTAGGAATCATCGGGTTTGTTCATTTTTGGCGAGTTCCTAGTCCAATTCAATTGGAATCGAGCTAATTTAATGTGGTTTTTGATATCATGATAAGTTCAGGTTTGTTTGTTTTTAGCGAATTGCTAGTGTGATTCAGTTGGAATCGAGTCAATGAAAAGTGGTTTTTGATTTCATGATAACTACGGGTTTGTTAGTTTTTGGTGACTTGCTAGTCTAATTCGTTTGGAATAGAGCCAATGAAAAGTGGCTTATGATTTAATGATAACTTCGGGTTTGTTCTTTTTTGGCGAATTGCTAGTCTAATTCGATTAGAAACGAGCCATTGAAAAGTTGCTTTTTATTTCATGATAACTTCGGGTTCGATTGATTTTGGCGAATTCCTACTCTAATTCGATTGGAATCGTGCCAATGAAAAGTGATTTTTGATTTCATCATAACTTCGAGATTGTTCGTTTTTAAAGAATTGCAAGTCTTATTCGATTGGAATCTAGCCAATGAAAAGTAGTTTTTGATTTCATGATAACTTCGGGTTTGTTCGTTTTGGCCGATTGCTAGTCTAATTCATTTTGAATAGAGCCAATGAAAAGTGGCTTATGATTTCATGATAACTTCGGGTTTGTTCATTTTTGGCGAATTGCAAGTCTAATTCGATTGGAAACGGGCCAATGAAAAGTGGAATTTTATTTCACGATAACTTCGGGTTTGATCGATTTTGACGAATTCCTAGTCTAACTCGACTGGAATCGAGCCAATGAAAAGTAGTTTTTGATTTCATCATAACTTCGGAATTGCTGATTTTTAACAAATTGCTGGTCTTATTCGATTCGAATCGAGCCAATGAATAGTAGTTTTTGATTTCATGATGACATCGGGTTTGTTTGTTTTTGGCGATTTGCTAGTCTAATTCGTTTGGAAATGAGCCAATGAAAAGTGGCCTCTGATTTCATGATTACTTTGGGTTTGTTCATTATTTACGAATTGCTAGTCTAATTCGATTGGAATCGAGCTAATGAAAAGTGGTTTTTGATTTCATGATAACTTCGGGTTTGTTCGTTTTTTGTGACTTGTCAGTCTAATTCGTTTGGAATCGAGCCAATGAAAAGTGTTTTATGATTTCATGATAACTTCGGGTTTGTTCTTTTTGGCAAATTGCTAGTCTAATTCGATTGGAATCGAGCCAATGAAAAGTGGCTTTTGATTTGATGGTAGCTTCGGGTTTGTTCGTTTTCAGCGAATTGCTAGTCTAATTTGATTGGAATCGAGCAAAAGAAAAGTGGTTTTTGATTTCATGATAACTTCAGGTTTGTTCATTTTTGGCGAATTGATAGTGTAATTCGATTAGAATCAAGCCAATGAAAGATGGTCTTTGATTTCATGATAAATTCGAGTTTGTTCATTTTTAGCGAATTACTGGTCTAATTCGTTTGGAATGGAGCCAATTAAAAGTGCCTTATGATTTCATGATAACTTCGGGTTTGTTCCCTTTTGGTGAATTGATAGTCTAATTCGATTGGAATCGAGCCAACAAAAAGTGCCTTTTGATTTCGTGATAACTTCGGGTTTGTTCATTTTTGGCGAATTGCTTATCTAATTCGTTAGGAATCGAGCCAAAGAAAAGTGATTTTTGATTTCATGATAACATCGGGTTTGTTAATTTTTGGCGAGTTCCTATTCTAATTCAATTCGAAACGAGCTAATTAAACGTGGTTTTTGATATCATGATAACTTCGGGCTTGTTTGTTTTCAACAAATTGCTAGTCTAATTCAATTGGAATCGAGCTAATAAAAAGTGGTTTTTGATTTCGTGATAACTTCGGGTTTGTTAGTTTTTGGTGACTTGCTAGTCTAATTCGTTTGGAATAGAGCCAATGAAAAGTTGCTTATGATTTCATGATTCCTTCGGGTTTGTTCATTTTTGGCGAATTGCTAGTCTAATTCGATTGGAAACGAGCCATTGAAAAGTGGTTTTTGATTTCATGGTAACTCGGGTTTGATCGATTTTGGTGAATTCCTAGTCTAATTCGATTGGAATCGAGCCAATGAAAAGTAGGTTTTGATATCATCGTAACTTCGAGATTGTTCATTTTTAATGAATTGCTAGTCTAAGTCGATTGGAATCGAGCCAATGAAAAGTAGTTTTTGATTTCATGATAACTTTGGGTTTGTTCATTTTTGGTGAATTGCTAGTCTAATTCATTTGGAAATGGGCCAATGAAAAGTGGCCTATGATTTCTTGATAACTTCGGGTTTGTTCGTTTTGGCTAATTGCTGGTCTAATTCGATTGGAATCGAGCTAATGAAAAGAGGCTTTTGATTTCATGATAACTTCGGGTTTGTTCATTTATGGCGAATTGCTAGTCTAATTCGATTGGAATCGAGATGGTGAAAAGTGGTTTTTGATTTCATGATAACTTTGGGTTTGTTCGTT
>NW_019227738.1:235458-247158 GCF_002742605.1 Olea europaea var. sylvestris | reverse complement strand
GTTTGTTCGTTTTTGGTGACTTGGTAGTCTAATTCGTTTGGAATTGAGCAAATGAAAAGTGGTTCTTGATTTCATCATAACTTTGGGTTTGTTCTTTTTGGCGGATCGCTAGTCTAATTCGATTGGAATCAAGCCAATGAAAAGAGGCTTTTAATCACATCTTAACTTCGGGTTTGTTCGTTTTCGGCAAATTACTATTCTAATTCGATTGGAATCTAACCAATGAAAAGTCATTTTTTATTTCATGGTAACTTCGGGTTTATTTATCTTTGGCGACTTCCTAGTCTAATTTGTTTGGATTCGAGCCAATGTAAGGGGCTTATGATTTCGTGTTAACTTTGGGTTTGTTCATTTTTAGCGAATTGCTAGTCTAATTCGTTTGGAATGGAGCCAATTAAAGTGGCTTCTGATTTCATGATAACTTCGAGTTTGTTCGTTTTTGGTTAATAGCTAGTCTAATTCAATTGTAATCGAGCCAATGAAACGTGGATTTTGATTACTTGATAGCTTCGGGTTTGTTCATTTTTGGTGCATTGCTAGTCTAATTTGATTGGACTCGAGCCAAGGAAAAGTGGTCATGATAACTTTAGGTTGTTCATTTTCGGCGAACTGCTAATTTAATTCGATTGGAATCGAGCCAACGAAAAGTGGCTTTTGATTTCACGATAACTTTCTGTTTTTTCATTTTTGGCGAATTGCTAGTCTAATTCGACTGGAATCTAGCCAAAGAAAAGTGCTTTTTGATTTCATGATAACTTTGGGTTTGCTCGTTTGTGGCGAATTGCAAGAGTAATTCAATTGGAATCGAGCCAATGAAAAGAGGCTTTTGATTACATGTTAACTTCGGGTTTGTTTGTTTTTGACGAATTGTTAGTCGAATTCGATTGGAATCGAGCCAATGAAAAGTTGCTTTTGATTCATTATAACTTCGGGTTTGTTCATTTTTGGCGAATTCCTAGTCTAATTCAATTGGAATTGAGCTAATTAAACGTGGTTTTTGATATCATGATAACTTAGGGTTTGTTCATTTTTGGCGAGTTACTAGTCTAATTCAATTGGCATTGAGCTAATTAAACGTGGTTTTTGATATCTTGATAACTTAGGGTTTGTTAGTTTTTAGCGAATTGCTAGTCTAATTCAATTGGAATCGAGCCAATGAATAGTAGTTTTTGATTTCATGATAACTTCGGGTTTGTTAGTTTTTGGTGACTTGCTAGTCTAATTCGTTTGGAATAGTGCCAATGAAAAGTGGCTTATGATTACATGATAACTTCGAGTTTGTTTGATTTTGGCGAATTGCTAGTGTAATTCGATTGGAATTAAGCCAAAGAAAAGTGGTTTTTGATTTCATGGTAACTTCGGGCTTGTTCGTTTTTGGCAAATTGCTCCCAAAAGGTAACGGAGGCGTGCAAAGGTTTCCTCGGGCCGGACGGAGATTGGCCCTCGAGTACAAAGGCAGAAGGGAGCTTGACTGCAAGACCCACCCGTCGAGCAGGGACGAAAGTCTGCCTTAGTGATCCGACGATGCCGAGTGGAAGGGCCATCGCTCAACAGATAAAAGTTACTCTAGGGATAACAGGTTGATCTTCCCCAAGAGCTCACATCGACGGGAAGGTTTGGTACCTCGATGTCGGCTCTTCGCCACCTGGGGCTGTAGTATGTTCCAAGGGTTGGGCTGTTCGCCCATTAAAACGATGGGAGGAAGGCCCGATTCTCAGGAAGCTAGACAAAGCACTTGTTAATGCTGAGTGGAGAGCAGATTCATAGGGTCTGAAGCCATTTTTTTGCCAGCTAGAGTATTTGACCATCCCCTCGAAAGAAGACTTCCATCTCCAAGTTTAACTCAGACGTAGCTCCCTTCTTTTTGTTTTGGGTGTGAAGCAGTGTCAAACCAAAATACCCAACAAGCATTAGCTCTCCCTGAAAAGGAGGTGATCCAGCCGCACCAGTGAAAAGTGGTTTTTGATTTCATGATAACTTCGGGTTTGTTCATTTTTAGCGAATTGCTGGTCTAATTCGTTTGGAATGGAGCCAATTAAAAGTGCCTTATGATTTCATGATAACTTCGGGTTTGTTCCCTTTTCATGAATTGATAGTCTAATTCGATTGGAATCGAGCCAACAAAAAGTGCCTTTTGATTTCATGATAACTTCGGGTTTGTTCGTTTTTGCTGAATTGCTTATATAATTCGTTAGGAATCATCGGGTTTGTTCATTTTTGGCGAGTTCCTAGTCCAATTCAATTGGAATCGAGCTAATTTAATGTGGTTTTTGATATCATGATAAGTTCAGGTTTGTTTGTTTTTAGCGAATTGCTAGTGTGATTCAGTTGGAATCGAGTCAATGAAAAGTGGTTTTTGATTTCATGATAACTACGGGTTTGTTAGTTTTTGGTGACTTGCTAGTCTAATTTGTTTGGAATAGAGCCAATGAAAAGTGGCTTATGATTTAATGATAACTTCGGGTTTGTTCTTTTTTGGCGAATTGCTAGTCTAATTCGATTAGAAACGAGCCATTGAAAAGTTGCTTTTTATTTCATGATAACTTCGGGTTCGATTGATTTTGGCGAATTCCTACTCTAATTCGATTGGAATCGAGCCAATGAAAAGTGATTTTTGATTTCATCATAACTTCGAGATTGTTCGTTTTTAAAGAATTGCAAGTCTAATTCGATTTGAATCTAGCCAATGAAAAGTAGTTTTTGATTTCATGATAACTTTGGGTTTGTTCGTTTTGGCGGATTGCTAGTCTAATTCATTTTGAAATGAGCCAATGAAAAGTGGCCTATGATTTCATGATAACTTTGGGTTTGTTCGTTTTTGGCTAATTGCTAGTCTAATTTGATTGGAATCGAGCTAATGAAAAGTGGATTCTGACTTCATGATAACTTCGAGTTTGTTCATTTTTGGCGAATTGCTGGTCTAATTCGATTGGAATCAAGCCTGTGAAAAGTGGTTTTTGATTTCAGGATAACTTCGGGCTTGTTCATTTTCGGTGAGTTACTAGTCTGATTCATTTGGAATCGAGCCAACGAAAAGTGGCTTATGATTTCACGATAACTTCGGGCTTGTTAGTTTTTGGTGAATTGCTATTCTAATTCGATTGGAATCGAGACAACGAAAAGTGATTTTTGATTTCATCATAATTTTGGTTTGTTCATTTATTACGAAATGCAAGTCTAATTTGATTGGTATCGAGCCAATGAAAAGTGGTTTTTGATTTCATGATAACTTCGGGTTTGTTCGTTTTTAGCGAGTTACTAGTGTAATTCGATTGGAATCGAGCCAATGAAAAGTGGTTTTTGATTTCATGATAACATCGGGTTTGTTCATTTTTTTGCGAATTGCTAGTCTAATTCGATTGGAACCGAATTAATTAAAAGTCTTTTTCGATTTCATGATAACTTCGAGTTTGTTCGTTTTTAGCGAATTGCTAGTCTAATTCAATTGGAATCGAGCCAATGAAAAGTGGTTTTTTTATTTCATGTTAAATTCGGGTTTGTTAGTTTTTGGCGACTTGCTAGTCTAATTCGTTTGGAATAGAGCCAATGAAAAGTGACTTATGATTTCAAGATAACTTCGGGTTTGTTTGTTTTTGGCGAATTACTAGCCTAATTTGATTGGAAACGAGCCAATGAAAAGTGGCTTTTGATTTCATGATAACTTCGGGTTTGATCGATTTCGAATAATTCCTAGTCTAATTCGATTGGAATTAAGCCAATGAAAAGTGGTTTTTGATTTCATCATAACTTTGGGATTGTTCATTTTTAACAAATTGCTAGTCTAATTCGATTCAAATCGAGCCAATGAAAAGTAGTGTTTAATTTCATGATAATTTCGGGTTTGTTCATTTTTTGCGAATTGCTAGTCTAATTCGTTTGGAAATGAGCCAATGTAAAGTGGCCTATGATTTCATGATTACTTCGGGTTTGTTCATTTTTGGCGAATTGCAAGTCTAATTCGATTGGAATCGAGATAATGAAAAGTGGTTTTTGATTTCATGATAACTTCGAGTTTGTTCATTTTTTATGAATTGCTAGTCTAATTCGATTGGAATCGAGCAAGTGAAAAGTGGTTTTTGATTTCATGATAACTTCGGGTTTGTTCATTTTTAATGAATTGCTAGTCTAATTCGATTGGAATCGAGCCAATGAAACGTAGTTTTTGATTTCATGATAACTTCGGGTTTGTTTGTTTTTGGCGAATTGCTACTCTAATAAGTTTGGAAACGAGCCAATGAAAAGTGGCCTATGATTTCATGATAACTTCGGGTTTGTTCGTTTTTGGCGAATAGCTTGTCTATTTCGATTGGAATCGAGCTAATGAAAAATGGTTTTTGATTTCATGAAAACTTCGAGTTTGTTCATTTTTGGCGAATTGCTAGTCTAATTCGATCGGAATCGAGCCAGTGAAATGTGGTTTTTGATTTCATGATAACTTCGGGTTTGTTCATTTTCGGTGACTTGCTAGTCTAATTCGTTTGGAATCGAGCCAATGAAAAGTGACTTATTATTTCATGTTAACTTCAGGTTTGTTAGTTTTTGGCGAATTGCTAGTCTAATTCGATTGGAATCGAGACAACGAAATGTGGTTTTTGATTTCATCATAACTTCGCTTTGTTTCTTTTTTTGCGAAATGTATGTCTAATTCAATTTGTATCGAGCCAATGAAAAGTCATTTTCAATTTCATAATAACTTCAGGTTCGTTCGTCTTCGGCGAATTGCTAGTCTAATTCGATTAGAATCTAGCCAACGAAAAGTGGCTTTTGGTTTCATGATATCTTCGGGTTTGTTCATTTTTGGCGAATTGCTAGTCTAATTCGATTGGAATCTAGCCAAAGAAAAGTGGTTTTTGATTTCATTATAACTTCGGGTTTGTTCATTTTTGACGAATTACTAGAGTAATTCGTTTGGAATTGAGCCAATGAAAAGAGGCTTTTGATTACATGTTAACTTTGGGTTTGTTCATTTTCGGCGAGTGCCTAGTCTAATTCGATTGGAATCGAGCCAATGAAAAGTTTCTTTTGATTCATTATAACTTTGGGTTTGTTCATTTTTGGCGAAGTGCTAGTCTAATTCGATTGGAATGGAGCCAGTGAAAAGTGGCTTTTGATTTCATGATAACCCTGGGTTTGTTCGTTTTTGGCAAATTGCTAGTCTAATTCGATTGGAATCGAGCTTATGGAAAGTTGCTTTTGATTTCATGATAACTTCAGCTTTGTTTGTTTTTGGCGAATTACTATGGTAATTCGATTGAAATCGAGCCAATGAAAAGTGGTTTTTGATTTCGTGATAACTTCGGGTTTGTTCATTTTTAGCGAATTCCTGGTCTAATTCTTTTGGAAAGGAGCCAATTAAAAATGCCATATGATTTCAGGATAACTTCGGGTTTGTTCGCTTTTGGAGAATTGATAGTCTAATTCGATTAGAATCGAGCCAACTAAAAGTGCCGTTTGATTTCATGATAACTTCGGGTTTTCTCGTTTTTGGAGAATTACTTATCTAATTCGATAGGAATCGAGCATAAGAAAAGTGGTTTTTGATTTCATGATAACTCCGAGTTTGTTGCTGTTTGGCGAGTTGCTAGCGTAATTCGAATGGAATCGAGCCAATAAAAAGTAGTTTTTGATTTCATGATAACATCGGGTTTGTTCATTTTTTGCGAATTGCTAGTCTAATTCGATTGGAATCGAACTAATTAAAAGTCATTTTTGATTTCATGATAACTTCGGATTTGTTCGTTTTTAGCGAATTGCTAGTCTAATTCAATTCGAATCGAGCCAATGAAAAGTGATTTTTTATTTCATGTTAACTTCGGGTTTGTTAGTTTTTGGCAACTTGCTAGTCTAATTCGATTGGAATAGAGCCAATGAAAAGTGGCTTATGGTTTCATGATAACTTCGGGTTTGTTCGTTTTTAGCGAATTGCTAGCCTAATTTGATTGGAAACGAGCCAATGAAAGGTGGCTTTTGATTTCATGATAACTTCGGGTTTGATCGATTTCGAAGAATTCCTAGTCTAATTCGATTGGAATCAAGCCAATGAAAAGTGGTTTTTGATTTCATCATAACTTTGGGATTGTTCATTTTTAACAAATTGCTAGTCTAATTCGATTCAAATCGAGCCAATGAAAAGTAGTTTTTAATTTCATGATAACTTCGGGTTTGTTCTTTTTTGCGAATTGCTACTCTAATTCGTTTGGAAATGAGCCAATGAAAAGTGGCCTATGATTTCATGATTACTTCGGGTTTGTTCATTTTTGGCGAATTGCAAGTCTAATTCGATTGGAATCGAGATAATGAAAAGTGGTTTTTGATTTCATGATAACTTCGGGCGTGTTCATTTTTTACGAATTGCAAGTCTAATTCGATTAGAATCGAGCAAGTGAAAAGTGGTTTTTAATTTCATGATAACTTCGAGTTCGTTCGTTTTTAGTGACTTCCTAATCTAATTCGTTTGGAATTGAGCCAATGAAAAGTGGCTTATGATTTCAGGATAATTTCGGGTTTGTTAGTTTTTGGCGAATTGCTAGTCTAATTCGATCGGAATCGAGAAAACGAAAAGTGGTTTTTGATTTCATCATACTTCGGTTTGTTCATTTTTTGGTGAAATGTAAGTCTAATTCGATTGGTATCGAGCTAATGAAAAGTGGTTTTTGATTTCATGATAACTTCGGGTTTGTTTATTTTCGGTGACTTACTAGTCTAATTCGTTTGGAATCGAGCCAATGAAAAGTGGTTTATGATTTCTTGATAACTTTGGGTTTTTTTCTTTTTGGCAAATTGCTAGTCTAATTCGATTGGAATCGAGCCAATGAAAGGAGGCTTTTGATTACATGTTAACTTCGGGTTTGTTCATTTTTGGCGAATTCCTAGTCTAATTCGATTGAAATCTAGCCAATGAAAAGTGGCTTTTGATTCAAGATAACTTCGGGTTTGTTCATTTTTGGCGAATTGCCAATCTAATTCGATTGGAATCGAGCCAATGAAAAGTGGCTTTTGATTTCATGATAACCTCGAATTTGTTCGTTTTTGGCAAATTGCTAGTCTAATTCCATTGGAATCAAGCCAATGAAAAGTTGCTTTTAATTTCATGATAACTTCGGGTTTGTTTGTTTTTGGCGAATTGCTAGTCTAATTTGATTGGAATCGAGCCAAAGAAAAGTGGTTTTTGATTTCATGATAACTTCAGGTTCGTTCATTTTTGACGAATTGCTAGTGTAATTCGATTGGAATCGAGCCGGTGAAAGTGGTTTTTGATTTCATGATAACTTCGGGTTTGTTCATTTTTAGTGAATTGCTGGTCTAATTCGTTTGGAATGGAGCCAATTAAAAGTGCCTTATGATTTCATGATAACTTCAGGTTTGTTCCCTTTTGGTGAATTGATAGTCTGATACGATTGGAATCGAGCCAACAAAAAGTGTCGTTTGATTTCATGATAACTTCGGGCTTTTTCGTGTTTGGGGAATTGCTTATCTAATTTGTTAGGAATCGAGCCAAAGAAAAGTGGTTTTTGATTTCATGATAACATCAGGTTTGTTCATTTTTGGCGAGTTCCTAGTCAAGTTGAATTGGAATCGAGCTAATTAAACGTGGTTTTTGATATCGTGATAACTACGTGTTTGTTCATTTTTAGCAAACTGCTAGTCTAATTTAATTGGAATCGACCCAATGAAAAGTGGTTTTTGATTTCATGTTAACTTCGGGTTGATAGTTTTTTGGCGACTTGGTAGTCTAATTTGTTTGGAATAGAGCCAATGAAAAGTGGCTTATGATTTCATGATAACTTCAGGTTTGTTCATTTTTTGCGAATTGCTCGTCTAATTCGATTGGAAACGAGCCATTAAAAAGTGGCTTTTGATTTCATGATAACTCGGGTTTGATCGATTTTGGCGAATTCCTAGTCTAATTTGATTGGAATCGAGCCAATGAAAAGTGGTTTTTGTTCTTATCATAACTTCAGGATTGTTCATTTTTAACAAATTCCTAGTCCAATTCGATTCGAATCGAGCAAATGAAAAGTAGTTTTTCATTTCATCATAACTTCGAGATTGTTCGTTTTTGGCGAATTGCTAGTCTAATTCGTTTGGAAATGAGCCAATGAAAAGTTTTTTTTTTGATTTCATGATAACTTTGGGTTTGTTTGTTTTTGGCGAATTGCTAGTCTAATTTGACTATAATTGAGCTAATGAAAAGTTTTTTTTGATTTCATGATAACTTCGGGTTTGTTCATTTTTGGCGAATTGCTAGTCTAATTCGATTGGAATCGAGCCAGTGAAAAGTGGTTTTTGATTTCATGATAACTTCGGGTTTGTTCGTTTTCGGTGACTTGCTAGTCTAATTCGTTTGGAATCGAGCCAATGAAAAGTGGCTTATGATTACATGATAACTTCGGATTTGTTAGTTTTTGGCAAATTGCTAGTCTAATTCGATTCGTATCGAGACAACGAAAAGTGGTTTTTGATTTCATCATAACTTCGGTTTGTTCGTTTTTTGTGAAATGGAAGTCTAATTCGATTGGTATTGAGCCAATGAAAAGTGGTTTTTGATTTCATGATAACTTTGGGCCTGTTCATTTTCGGTGACTTGCTAGTCTAATTCGTTTGGAATCGAGCCAAAGAAAAGTGGTTTATGATTTCATGATAACTTCGGGTTTGTTCGTTTTCAACGAATTGTTAGTCTAATTCGATTGGAGTCGAGCTAAAGAAGAGTGGTTTTTGATTTCATGATAACTTCAGGTTTGTTCTTTTTTGGCGAATTGCTAGTGTAATTTGATTGGAATCGAGCCGATGAAAGTGGTTTTTGATTTCATGATAACTCCGGGTTTGTTCATTTTTAGTGAATTGCTGGTCTAATTTGTTTGGAATGGAGCCAATTAAAAGTGCCTTATGATTTCATGATAGCTTCAGGTTTGTTCCCTTTTGGTGAATTGATAGTCTGATACGATTGGAATCGAGCCAACAAAAAGTGCCTTTTGATTTCATGATAACTTCGGGCTTGTTCGTGTTTGGGGAATTGCTTATCTAATTTGTTCGGAATCGAGCCAAAGAAAAGTGGTTTTTGATTTCATGATAACATCGGGTTTTTTCATTTTTGGCAAGTTCCTAGTCAAATTCAATTGGAATCAAGCTAATTAAACGTGGTTTTTGATATCATGGTAACTACGGGTTTGTTCATTTTTAGCGAATTTCTAGTCTAATTTAATTGGAATCGACCCAATGAAAAGTCGTTTTTGATTTCATGATAACTTCGGGTTGTTAGTTTTTTGGTGACTTGCTAGTCTAATTCGTTTGGAATAGAGCCAATGAAAAGTGGCTTATGATTTCGTGATAACTTCGGGTTTGTTCGTTTTTGGCTAATTGCTAGTCTAATTTGATTGGAAACGAGACATTGAAAAGTGGCTTTTGATTTCATGATAACTCAGGTTTGATCAATTTTGGCGAATTCCTGGTCTAATTTGATTGGAAATCGAGCCAATGAAAAGTGGTTTTTGTTTTTATGGTAACTTTGGGATTGTTCGTTTTTAACAAAATGCTAGTCTAATTAGATTCGAATCAAGCCAATGAAAAGTAGTTTTTCATTTCATGATAACTTCGGGATTGTTCATTTTTGGCAAATTGCTAGTCTTATTCGTTTGGAAATGAGCCAATGAAAAGTGGCCTATGATTTCATGATTACTTCGGGTTTGTTCGTTTTTGGCGAATTGCTAGTCTAATTCGATTGGAATCGAGCCACTGAAAAGTTATTTTTGATTTCATGGTAACGTCAGGTTTGTTCATTTTCGGTGATTTGCTAGTCTAATTCGTTTGGAATCGAGCCAATGAAAAGTGGCTTATGATTTCATGATAACTTCGGGTTTTTTAGTTTTTGGCGAATTGCTAGTCTAATTCGATTGGAATCGAGACAACGAAAAGTGGTTTTTGATTTCATCATAGCTTCGGTTTGTTCGATTTTTGCGAAATGGAAGTCTATTTCGATTGGTATCGAGCCAATAAAAAGTGGTTTTTGATTTCATGATAACTTCAGGTTTGTTTGTTTTCGGTGACTTGCTAGTCTAATTCGTTTGGAATCCAGCCAATGAAAAGTGGTTTATGATTTCATGATAACTTCGGGTTTGTTTTTTTTGGAGAATTGCTAGTCTAATTCGATTGGAATCGAGCCAATGAAAAGAGGCTTTTGATTACATGTTAACTTCGGGTTTGTTCATTTTTAGCGAATTGCTAGTCTAATTCGATTGGAATCGAGCCAATGAAAAGTGGTTTTTGATTTCATGGTAAATTTGGGTTAGTTCGTTTTTGGCGAATTGCTAGTCTAATTCGATTTGAATAAAGCCAGTGAAAAGTGGTTTTTGATTTCATGATAACTTCGGGTTTGTTCGTTTTTAGCGAATTGTTAATCTAACTCAATTGGAATCGAGCCAATGAAAAGTGGTTTTTGATTTCATGATAACTTCAGGTTTGTTAGTTTTTTGCGACTTGCTATTCTAATTCGTTTGGAATAGAGCCATTGAAAAGATGCTAATGATTTCATGATAACTTCGGGTTTGTTCGTTTTTTGCGAATTCCTAGTTTAATTCGATTGGAATCTAGCCAAAGAAAAGTGATTTTTGATTTCATGATTGCTACAACTTTAAGGTTGCAAACCCAAGTGCAGGTTGTCACAAGTAGTAAATCTCGGAAGTCCGGGGTTGAACCACAGGGAATTGGAAGGAAATAAACTATTCTATGAGTAATAAATGGTTGGTAGAAATACGACGAAGACCAACACTAGAGTGTCGGGGATTCACTTCGGATAAATGAGTAGAAATTGCCCTTGATCTTTACTTTAACTCATATGAAAATCAACTAAGGAGTGATCTCATATGGAAGATAAAACATTAATCACAAATATATTAAGAGATAGATCTTGATAATTGTTTGAGAGAATATGTCAAAATAAGTTGTTGGAATGTAGAGATTATCTAAGCATTTATTGTGACACTATTGTCAACAATAAATCAAAGTCTTTAACAAACCAAAACCATTTGTAGAACATATACTTCAACCAAGTAAGAAGATAAACATTGAAGAACAAAATGAAAGATCAAAGACAATACTATGCATTCACCAAAGTTTCACCCCTAGCTCTAGCTAATGGTTTAGAAATACATAATGAAATGTTACAAAGAAAATGAAGGAAACTAGGATATGGTGGAGAGAATTTATGCTCTCAAAATCTTGGCCAAGGTCCCCTTTTATAGCCAAAGGAACATCCAAAATTCAAGTAGGCAATGCAACTTGTTTCTGTCCAGCTTCAAGACAGCTGGAATATGCAATTTGATGCCAATTTTCAGATATATTTTGCAGCGAATTTGGACTTATGATCAACAGATAAATTATTTTCACTTGAGGTAGCTTTCCATTGGTTCAAATATCAGGTTCATTGGATTTATATAACTCCAGATATGACAAAAACAATGAGTGCTGCTTCACAAGTAAAGCTGTATCCGGCAGGTAACAAGTTGGAATTTGCATGGTAATTTTGGCTGTCTTATGATACGAATTTGACTTCTTGTAAAACATGAAAGTTGTAGAAACATTCCTTATCCTTTCAACCCAACTTGAATAACCTTGATCAAATGTCTGTATCTCAAGTTATGATTATTTTACTGACAGCTGCTTCTTGCTTGAGACAGTCACTATTCTTGACTTTTCAACACTATT
>NW_019227738.1:208133-235162 GCF_002742605.1 Olea europaea var. sylvestris | reverse complement strand
TAGGATTTGAAATTGCTTATCAAAATTCTTCTAAGGTTTGCTTACCAAAATATAGTCTAACTTGTCCAATGCTCGACCAGCGTGTGTGTGTGTGCATAATCAATTCAATCACATACTTTTTTAAATTGGACTCATCCCGACCCTCAATGGTCATTTATTTCTCTCTTCTCTCGTGGGATGCACACCCTCAAACTTGATTTTCTAACTATTTTCCCAAGGTGTGATTTATACTATTACTCACCCTCTCTAGTTTGGTTAGATTTTACTAATTGTAGCTCAACACATCAATAAATGAGGATTCTCTTTAATTTTGACTGATTCAACCTCCAAGTTCAACCTCCAAGAATCAACTAAGCTACTAATCCCTTATCAAAGGTCTAATTCTCTAAAATAAGTGTTTGAGACTTAATCAAGGCATGTAGTGTGTTTTCTGTTTCATGCACCTATTTTTTTTTTCAAGTTTGCTGTGCGTATTCTGTTTCATGCACTAGCCTATCTCTTTTTATGTATATAATTGTCCTCATTGGGCTCTTTTAGGGTAGCTTCACAACATGGCAGCTTTTTCCCTTTTATGCAATGATTAGTGCAATGCCCCTCATTAAACACTTATTCTCGAAAATCGATCTTTTACTTAAGATTTTCACCTAATTATCATCTCATTGGTCTTAAGCAATCCACACAAAATTTAACACACATGGAATCCACATCCATCTCAATGTCTCTCTACAACAGCTCAACCACCCAAACTATCCTAGAATTGGTTTAGTATGATTTTTTTTTTTGGTCATAGTTAATTCTACATATTCTATCCATTGATCCAATCTAAATAATATTTTATTTTCATGATTATTGTGCTCAATTTAAATCAATCTAACATGAACAAGCTTAAACTAAATCAAAGCAGTAGCCCCTAGTCCCAATAATATAAAAACAATTTCAAATATTATCATCGGTCGGTAAGAACTTTTTTTTTTTGAACATTTTGATTCCTTTCCCCCAATCTAAACGAAACATTTTCCTCAATGTAAAGATTAAACATGCAAAATATGTGAAGGACAATAAGGAGCAAAATTTTGAACAAAGGGATGGATTTTGAGCTTTACTTGGAAAGTCTGCATAAACTGGCCTAAATGATCCTTCAATTTCATTAGTGAAAAAAGAAACAATAAAAGAAACACACCTAAAACAAAAAAACACACCATTATAAAATTGAAAAGAAACATACAAAATAAAATAATGAGAAAAGGAAATCAATCTTTAGAATCATGTATAGCAACGGACTCTTCCATTCTAGACAAATTCTCAAAAAAATGGTTTCAAATCGAGCTTTGGCTCTTGAACACTTGAAATCATATGCAAATTTTTAGAATTATCGTTGAATTCAAATTCTAGCGCATCTGATGAAGATGTAACAATAAACTGATCATCAACAAATTGTTCAATAAGATCTACTTCATGAAAATCATCATTATCTCCATGTTGCTTGCAAATGTTAAAAACATTCATTTCCACAGTCATATTTCCAAAAGAGAGTTTTAAGATACCATTTCTACAATGTATCAACGCATTTGAAGTAGCAAGAAAGGGACGTCCTAGAATGACAGGTATTTCTGCATTTGAATTTAAAACAGGATGTGTGTCCAAAACTGTAAAATCAACAGGATAATAGAATTTATCAATTTGAACTAGAACATCCTCTTCAACTCCTCTTGGAACTTTTACTGAACGATCAGCAAGTTGAAGTGTTGTTGCTGTTGGTTTAAGCTCTCCCAAACTAAGTTGCTCATACACAGAAAAAGGTAACAGATTAACACTAGCACCAAAATCAAGCAAAGCAGGCTCTATCCTATTATTCCCAATCACACAAGAAATTGTTGGAACCAGGATCTTTAAATTTAGGTGGAGTGTTTTGTTGAATGATTGAGCTCACATTCTCTGTCAAAAATGCTTTCTGTTGAACATTAAGTTTCCTCTTGACAGTGCACAAGTCTTTTAAAAAATTTGCATATGAAGGAACATGTTTGATTGCATCCAGTAATGGTACGTTAATTTTAACTTGCATGAAAAGTTCAAAAATTTCATAATTATGGTTGAGTTTTGAAATTGGTTGCAATCGTTGAGGAAATGAAGCTGGAATGGGACATTTTTCAACAATAGGTTCAGAAATGATCTTTTCCTCACTTTTGGAAACGTCATTTTCTTACTTTAAAGTACCACCAGATTTTAGTTCTTTTGAAGGGATGGTTTTGTCAATAATTTTTCCACTACGAAGAGTCGTGATGGAGTTGGCATTTTCTTGTTGACTTTCAGAAGAACTAGAAGCATTTACATTAAATTGTCCAAAAGGATTTGGTTGAGGTTGAACAGGAAATTTGCCTTTCTCTTGAGAACGTAAAGAAGAGGTCAATGAAGAAAGTGTGTTCTTGATTTCATTGATGGCTTGTGAAGTTTGATTATTAATATTTGCTTGTCTTTGCATAAAAGATTGCAATGTTTCCTCAAGAGTCTTTGATTGTGGTGGTGGAAAAGAAGGAAATTTTGAAAGCCCTTGAGGTTGTGATAAATGAACACGATTATCATCTCTCCAACTAAAGTTGGGATGATTTCTCCATTGTTGATTATATGTTTCTGAGTATGGAGAAGAAAAAGGCTTTTTAAAAGTGTTCATAGCATTGGCTTGATCATGTGAAACTTCTTTGAAAACTGGAATGTTAGGACAATCATGCGTAAGATGACTAAAAGTTTCACAAATGCTACAATTTCATCATTTTGCACGGTTTAACTTCCTTTACTTTCCTTAACTCCATAGCTTCAACCTTTCTAGAAAAACTAGCAATCCTAGCATTTAGATCATCATCTTGACTCAATTGATATTTTCCTCCACTAGAACTAGCAAGACTAGATCTAATTGAGTTTTCGATTGGTTTTACTGTTTGCCAAGATTGAGAATTTTCAGCTAGATGATCTAGAAATTCTAAAGCTTCATCTGGATCTTTATCTAAAAATTCGCCATTGCACATCGTTTCTACAAATTATTTTGTTTCAGGAGTTAGGCCCTCATAAAAGAAACTTATAGTACGCCATTTTTCAAAACCATGATGTGGGCATGTATTTAACAAATCTTTAAATCTTTCTAAACATTGAAAGTACACTTCATTGGTTTTTTGAGAAAAATTTTGGATTTGTCTTTTCAAAGCATTAGTTTTATGTGCTGGAAAGAATTTCTTGAAAAACTCACTTTGCATTTCTTGCCGTGTGCCAATCGACCTAGGTTTTAAAGAGTTAAGCCAAGTTTTTGCTTTATCTTTTAGAGAAAAAGGAAACAATTTCAACTTAACAATTTCGTTGGGACAAGTTTGATCATTAAATGTTTCACATACTTCCTTAAATTCTTTAAGATGCAAATATGGACTTTCGGATTCTAAGCCATGAAAATTATGAAGTAATGGAATCATACCCGGCTTGAATAAAAAATTATAAGAATTAAGAGGGAAAATGAAACATGAAGGAGTAGAATTTCAAGGAGGTTGCAAGTAATCACGCATGCTTCGTGCTTGTTGGTTTTCATTTTCATCATGTACGCTTTCATTATCAGTCATGGTGGAAGATGTGAGTGAGTGTTGAGGTGAGTTAAATAAATTACTAAAGAAAGTTTCACAATTATCTTTAACTAACGATGAGAATTTAATTCACGATACCAATATGACATAAAATAACAAAAAGTAGATGTAATGAACAAAAATTAGGTGGCACGGCCAATCATATAATAAGAACGAAAATTAGGTGGCACAGCCAACCATATAATAAAAATACGACAGATCGAGAGGCTCGACCTTCCCTTTAAAGAAAGAAAATAAAAACGAAGGAGGCTCAGCCTTCCTTTAAAGTAAAATAACTAAAGTAATAAGATTGAAAAAGGAACGAGTGTACCTGATTTATGAAGATTATGAAAGAGAAGAAAACCTCACAGAAAGTAGTAGAAAATAATCCTTGATGCAAATCCCCGACAACGGCGCCAAAAACTTGCTACAACTTTAAGGTTGCAAACCCAAGTGCAGGTTGTCACAAGTAGTAAATCTCGGAAGTCCGAGGTCGAACCACAGGGAATTGGAAGGAAATAAACTATTCTATGAGTAATAAACAGTTGGTGGAAGTACGACGAAGACCAACACTAGAGTGTCGGGGATTCACTTCGGATAAATGAGTAGAAATTGCCCTTGATCTTTAATTTAACTCATATGAAAATCAACTAAGGAGTGATCTCATATGGAAGATAAAACATTAATCACAAATATATTAAGAGATAGATCTTGATAATTGTTTGAGAGAATATGTCAAAATAAGTTGTTGGAATGTAGAGATTATCTAAGCACTTATTGTGCCAAAATTGTCAAAAATAAATCAAAGTCTTTAACAAACCAAAACCATTTGTAGAATATAAACTTCAACCAAGTAAGAAGATGAACATCGAAGAACAAAATGACAGATCAAAGACAATACTATGCATTCACCAAAGTTTCACCCCTAGCTCTAGCTAATGGTTTAGAAATACATAATGAAATGTTACAAAGAAAATGAAGGAAACTAGGATATGGTGGAGAGAATTGATGCTTTCAAAATCGTGGCCAAGGTCCCCTTTTATAGGCAAAGGAACATCTAAAATTCAAGTAGGCAATGCAACTTGTTTCTGTCTAGCTTCAAGACAGCTAGAATATGCAACTTGATGCCAATTTTCAGATAAATAAATTATTTTCACTTGAGTGAGCTTTCCATTGGTTCAAATATCAGGTTCATTGGATCTATATAACTCCAGATATGACAAAAACAATGAGTTCTGCTTCACAAGTAAAGATGTATCCGGCAGGTAACAAGTTGGAATTTACAGGGTAATTTTGGCTGCCTTATGATATGAATTTGACTTCTTGCAAAACATGAAAGTTGTAGAAACATGCCTTATCTTTTCAACCCAACATGTCTGTATCTCAAGTTATGATTATTTTACCGACAACTGCTTCTTGCTTGAGACAGTCACTATTCTTGACTTTTCAACACTATTTTCCTCCACTTGCTCCACTTGTTCTAAATTGGAAATACATGTGAAATACATCAAATAGATACTCTTTCAAATGTATAATATTCATACCAACATGTATGTAAATACGTATTTCAATTAATCGCATTTTTAACCATGTATTTATGGAAATTGAATTTACGGCAAGAGAATTGAAATTAGAGACAAACATTAGTGTTTTTAAACAAAGTGAATGTAAAATGCATTGTAAATGATATATCTTGAAGCACTTTTAGATGCTAATCAATGATAACTTTGGGTTTGTTCATTTTTGGCGAATTGCTAGTATAATTCGATTGGAATCGAGCCAATGACAAGAGGCTTTTGATTACATGTTAATTTCGGGTTTGTTCATTTTTGACAAACTGCTAGTCCAATTCGATTGGAATCGAGCCAATGAAAAGTGGCTTTTGATTCAAGATAACTTTGGGTTTGTCCGTTTTTGGTGAATTATCAGTCTAATTGGATTCGAATGAAGCCAGTGAAAAGTGGCTTTTGATTTCATGATAACTTCGGCTTTGTTCGTTTTTGGCAAATTGATAATCTAATTCGATTAGAATCGAGCCAACGAAAAGTTGCTTTTGATTTCATGATAACTTCGGGTTTGTTCATTTTTGGCAAATTGCTAGTCTAATTCGACTGAAAACGAGCCAATGAAAAGTGGCTTATGATTTCATGATAACTTCGGGTTTGTTCATTTTTGACGAATTGCTAGTCTAATTCGATTGGAAACGAGACATTGAAAAGTGGCTTTTAATTTCATGATAACTTCGGGTTTGATCGATTTGGCGAATTCCTAGTCTAATTCGATTGGAATCGAGCCAATGAAAAGTGATTTTTGATTTCATCATAACTTCGAGATTGTTCATTTTTAACGAATTGCAAGTCTAATTCGATTGGAATCGAGCCAATGAAAAGTAGTTTTTGATTTCATGATAACTTTGGGTTTGTTCATTTTTGGCTAATTGCAAGTGTAATTCGATTGGAATCGAGCTAATGAAAAGTGGCTTTTGATTTCATGATAACTTTGAGTTTGTTCATTTTTGGCGAATCGCTAGTCTAATTCGATTGGAATCGAGCCAGCGAAAAGTGGTTTTTGATTTCATGATAACTTCGGGTTTGTTCCTTTTCGGTGACTTGCTAGTCTAATTTGTTTGAAATCGAGCCAATGAAAAGTGGCTTATGATTTCACGATAACTTCGAGTTTGTTAGTTTTTGGTGAATTGCTAGTCTAATTCGGTTCGAATCGAGACAACGAAAAGTGGTTTTTGATTTCATCATAACTTCGATTTGTTCGTTTATTACGAAATGCAAGTCTAATTCGATTGGTATCGAGCCATTGAAAAATAGTTTTTGATTTCATGATAACTTCGGGTTTGTTGGTTTTTAGCGAGTTACTAGTGTAATTCGATTGGAAACGAGCCAATTAAAAGTGGCTTTTGATTTCATAATAACTTCAGGTTTGATCGATTTTAACGAATTCCTAGTCTAATTCGATTGGAATCGAGCCAATGAAAAGTAGTTTTTGATTTCATGATAACTTCGCGTTTGTTCATTTTTTACGAATTGCTAGTCTAATTCGTTTGGAAATGAGCCAATGAAAAGTGGCCTATGATTTCACGATAACTTCAGGTTTATTCATTTTTGGCGAATTGCTAGTCTAATTCGATTGGAAACGAGCCATTGAAAAGTGGGTTTCGATTTCATGATAACATTGGGTTTGATCGATTTAGGCGAATTCCTAGTCTAATTCGATTGGAATCGAGCCAATGAAAAATGGTTTTTGATTTCATCATAACTTTGAGATTGTTCATTTTTAACGAATTGCGAGTCTAATTCGATTGGAATCGAGCCAATGAAAAGTAGTTTTTTATTTCATGATAACTTCGGGTTTGTTCATTTTTGGCCAATTGCTAGTCTAATTCGATTGGAATCGAGCTAATGAAAAGTGGTTTTTGATTTCATGATAACTTTGAGTTTGTTCATTTTTTGCGAATCGCTAGTCTAATTCGATTGGAATCGAGCCATTGAAAAGTGGCTTTTGATTTCATAATAACTTCGGGATTGTTCGTTTTTAACGAATTGCAAGTCTAATTCGTTTGGAAATAAGCGAATGAAAAGTGGACTATGATTTCATGATAACTTCAGGTTTGTTCGTTTTTGGCGAATTGCTAGTCTAATTCAATTGGAAATGAGCCATTGAAAAGTGGCTTTTGATTTCATGATAACTTCGGGTTTGATCGATTTTGGCGAATTCCTAGTCTAATTCGATTGGAAGCGAGCCAATGAAAAGTGGTTTTTCATTTCAACATAACTTCGTGATTGTTCATTTTTAACGAATTGCTTGTCTAATTCGATTGGAATCGAGCCAATGAAAAGTAGTTTTTGATTTAATGATAACTTCGAGTTTTTTCATTTTTGACGAACTGCTAGTCTAATTAGTTTGGAAATGAGCCAATGAAAAGTGACCTATGATTTCATGATAACTTCGGGTTTGATCGATTTTGACGAATTCCTAGTCTAATTCGATTGGAATCGAGCCAATGAAAAGTGGTTTTTGATTTCATCAAAACTTCGGGATTGTTCGTTTTTAACGAATTGCTAGTCTAATTCGATTGAAATCGAGCCAATGAAAAGTAGTTTTTGATTTCTTGATAACTTCGAGTTTCTTCATTTTTGGTGAATTGCTACTCTAATTAGTTTAGAAATGAGCCAATGAAAAGGGGCCTATGATTTCATGATAACTTCGGGTTTGTTCATTTTTGGCGAATTGCTACTCTAATTAGTTTAGAAACGAGCCAATGAAAAGTGGCCTATGATTTCATGATAACTTCGGGTTTGTTCGTTTTTGGCGAATTGCTAGTCTAATTCGATTGGAATCTAGCTAATGAAAAGTGGTTTTTGATTTCAAGATAACTTCGGGTTTGTTCGTTTTTGGCGAATTGCTAGTCTAATTCGATTGGAATCTAGCTAATGAAAAGTGGTTTTTGATTTCATGAAAACTTTGAGTTTGTTCATTTTTGGCAAATTGCTAGTCTAATTCGATTGGAATCGAGCCAGTGAAATGTGGTTTTAGATTTCATGATAACTTCGGGTTTGTTCATTTTTGGTGACTCGCTAGTCTAATTCGTTTGGAATCGAGCGAATGAAAAGTGACTTATGATTTCATGATAACTTCGGGTTTGTTAGTTTTTTGCGAATTCGTAGTCTAATTCGATTGGAATCGAGACAACGAAATGTGGTTTTTGATTTCATCATAACTTCACTTTGTTCATTTTTTTGCGAAATATAAGTCTAATTCAATTGGAATCGAGCCAATGAAAGGTGGTTTTCGATTTCTTGATAACTTCAGGTTCGTTCATTTTCGGCTAATTGCTAGTCTAATTTTACTGGAATCGAGCCAACGAAAAGTAGCTTTTGGTTTCATGATAACTTCGGATTTGTTCATTTTTGGCGAATTGCTAGTCTAATTCGACTGGAATCTAGCCAAAGAAAAGTGGTTTTTGATTTCATTATAACTTCGGGTTTGTTCATTTTTGACGAATTGCTAGAGTAATTCGAATGGAATCGAGCCAATGAAAAGAGGCTTTTGATTACATGTTAACTTTGGGTTTGTTCGTTTTTGACAAGTGTCTAGTCTAATTCGATTGGAATCGAGCCAATGAAAAGTTGCTTTTGATTCATTACAACTTCGAGTTTGTTCATTGTTGGCGCAGTGCTAGTCTAATTCGATTGGAATCGAGCCAGTGAAAAGTGGCTTTTGATTTCATGATAACTTTGGGTTTGTTCGTTTTTCGCAAATTACTAGTCTAATTCGATTGGAATCGAGCTTATGGAAAGTTGCTTTTAATTTCATGATAACTTTGGGTTTGTTCGTTTTCGGCAAATTGCTGGTCTAATTCGATTGGAATCGAGCCAAAAGAAAAGTTGTTTTTGATTTCATGACAACTTTGGGTTTGTTCATTTTTGGGGAATTGCTAGTGTAATTCGATTGGAATCGAGCCAATGAAAAGCGGTTTTTGATTTCGTAATAACTTCGGGTTTGTTCATTTTTAGCGAATTCCTGGTCTAATTCGTTTGGAAAGGAGCCAATTAAAAGTGCCTTATGATTTCATGATAACTTCGGGTCTGGTCGCTTTTGGCGAATTGATAGTCTAATTTGATTAGAATCGAGCCAACTAAAAGTGTCGTTTGATTTCATGATAACTTCGGGTTTTTTCATTTTTGGAGAATTGCTTATGTAATTCGATAGGTATCGAGCCAAAGAAAAGTGGTTTTTGATTTCATGATAACTTCGGGTTTGTTGGTTTTTGATGAGTTGCTAGTGTAATTCGAATGGAATCGAGCCAATGAAAAGTGGTTTTTGATTTCATGATAACTTCGGATTTGTTAGTTTTTGGCGACTTGCTAGTCTAATTCGTTTGGAATAGAGCCGATGAAAAGTGGCTTACGATTACATGATAACTTCAAGTTTTTTCATTTTTTGCGAATTGCTAGTCTAATTCGTTTGGAATAGAGCCGATGAAAAGTGGCTTACGATTACATGATAACTTCAAGTTTTTTCATTTTTGGCGAATTGCTAGTCTAATTCGATTGGAAACGAGCTAATGAAAAGTGGCTTTTGATTTCATGATAACTTCGGGTTTGATCGATTTCGAAGAATTCCTAGTCTAATTCGATTGGAATCGAGCCAATGAAAAGTGGTTTTTGATTTCATCATAACTTTGGGATTGTTAATTTTTAACAAATTGCAAGTCTAATTTGATTCGAATCGAGCCAATGAAAAGTAGTTTTTGATTTCATGATAACTTCAGGTTTATTCGTTTTTTGCGAATTGCTAGTCTAATTCGTTTGGAAATGAGTCGATGAAAAGTGGCCTATGATTTCATGATTACTTCGGGTTCGTTCGTTTTTGACGAATTGCTAGTCTAATTCGATTGGAATCGAGCTAATGAAAAGTGGTTTTCGATTTCATGATCACTTCGGGTTTGTTCATATTTGACGAATTGCTTGTCTAATCCGATTGGAATCGAGCCAGTGAAAAGTGGTTTTTGATTTCATGATAACTTCGGGTTTGTTTCTTTTCGGTGACTTGCTAGCCTAATTCGTTTGGAATGGAGCCAATGAAAAGTGGCTTATGATTTCATGATAACTTCGAGTTTGCTAGTTTTTGGCGAATTGCTAGTCTAATTCGATTGGAATCGAGACAACGAAAAGTGGTTTTTGATTTCATCATAACTTCGATTTGTTCAGTTTTTTTGCGAAATGTAAGTCTAATTCGATTGGTATCGAACCAATGAAAAGTGGTTTTTGATTTCATGATAACTTCGGATTTGTTCGTTTTCAGTGACTTGCTAGTCTAATTCGTTTGGAATCGAGCCAATGAAAAGTGGTTTATGATTTCATTATAACTTCGGGTTTGTTCGATGATAACTTCGGGTTTGTTCGATGATAACTTCGGGTTTGTTCGATGATAACTTCGGGTTTGTTCGATGATAACTTCGGGTTTGTTCGATGATAACTTCGGGTTTGTTCGATGATAACTTCGGGTTTGTTCGATGATAACTTCGGGTTTGTTCGATGATAACTTCGGGTTTGTTCGATGATAACTTCGGGTTTGTTCGATGATAACTTCGGGTTTGTTCGATGATAACTTCGGGTTTGTTCGATGATAACTTCGGGTTTGTTCGATGATAACTTCGGGTTTGTTCGATGATAACTTCGGGTTTGTTCGATGATAACTTCGGGTTTGTTCGATGATAACTTCGGGTTTGTTCGATGATAACTTCGGGTTTGTTCGATGATAACTTCGGGTTTGTTCGATGATAACTTCGGGTTTGTTCGATGATAACTTCGGGTTTGTTCGATTTTGGCGAATTGCGCTAGTTTAATTCGATTGGAATCGAGCCAATGAAAAATGGCTTATGATTTCAAGATAACTTCGGGTTTGTTAGTTTTTGGCGAATTGCTAGTCTAATTCGATTAGAATCGAGACAACAAAAAGTGGTTTTTGATTTCATCATAATTTCGGTTAGTTCTTTTTTGCGAAATGCAAATCTAATTCGATTGGAATCAAGCCAATGAAAAGTGGTTTTTGATTTCATGGTAACTTCGGGTTTGTTAGTTTTTGGCGACTTGCTAGTCTAATTCGTTTGGAATAGAGCCGATGAAAAGTGGCTTACGATTACATGATAACTTCAAGTTTTTTCATTTTTGGCGAATTGCTAGTCTAATTCGATTGGAAACGAGCTAATGAAAAGTGGCTTTTGATTTCATGATAACTTCGGGTTTGATCGATTTCGAAGAATTCCTAGTCTAATTCGATTGGAATCGAGCCAATGAAAAGTCATTTTTGATTTCATCATAACTTTGGGATTGTTAATTTTAACAAATTGCAAGTCTAATTTGATTCGAATCGAGCCAATGAAAAGTAGTTTTTGATTTCATGATAACTTCAGGTTTATTCGTTTTTTGCGAATTGCTAGTCTAATTCGTTTGGAAATGAGTCGATGAAAAGTGGCCTATGATTTCATGATTACTTCGGGTTCGTTCGTTTTTGACGAATTGCTAGTCTAATTCGATTGGAATCGAGCTAATGAAAAGTGGTTTTCGATTTCATGATCACTTCGGGTTTGTTCATATTTGACGAATTGCTTGTCTAATCCGATTGGAATCGAGCCAGTGAAAAGTGGTTTTTGATTTCATGATAACTTCGGGTTTGTTTCTTTTCGGTGACTTGCTAGCCTAATTCGTTTGGAATGGAGCCAATGAAAAGTGGCTTATGATTTCATGATAACTTCGAGTTTGCTAGTTTTTGGCGAATTGCTAGTCTAATTCGATTGGAATCGAGACAACGAAAAGTGGTTTTTGATTTCATCATAACTTCGATTTGTTCAGTTTTTTTGCGAAATGTAAGTCTAATTCGATTGGTATCGAGCAAATGAAAAGTGGTTTTTGATTTCATGACAACTTCGGATTTGTTCGTTTTCAGTGACTTGCTAGTCTAATTCGTTTGGAATCGAGCCAATGAAAAGTGGTTTATGATTTCATTATAACTTCGGGTTTGTTCGTTTTTGGCGACTGGCTAGTCTAATTTGTTTAGAATTGAGCCAATGTAAAGGGGCTAATGGTTTCATGTTAACTTCGGGTTTGTTCGTTTTTGGCGACTGGCTAGTCTAATTTGTTTAGAATTGAGCCAATGTAAAGGGGCTAATGGTTTCATGTTAACTTCGGGTTTGTTCGTTTTTGGCGACTGGCTAGTCTAATTTGTTTAGAATTGAGCCAATGTAAAGGGGCTAATGGTTTCATGTTAACTTCGGGTTTGTTCGTTTTTGGCGACTGGCTAGTCTAATTTGTTTAGAATTGAGCCAATGTAAAGGGGCTAATGGTTTCATGTTAACTTCGGGTTTGTTCGTTTTTGGCGACTGGCTAGTCTAATTTGTTTAGAATTGAGCCAATGTAAAGGGGCTAATGGTTTCATGTTAACTTCGGGTTTGTTCGTTTTTGGCGAATTGCTAGTCTAATTCGTTTGGAAGCGAGCCAATGAAAAATGGCTTATGATTTCAAGATAACTTCGGGTTTGTTAGTTTTTGGCGAATTGCTAGTCTAATTCGATTAGAATTGAGACAACAAAAAGTGGTTTTTGATTTCATCATAATTTCGGTTAGTTCTTTTTTGCGAAATGCAAATCTAATTCGATTGGAATCAAGCCAATGAAAAGTGGTTTTTGATTTCATGGTAACTTCGGGTTTGTTTGTCTTTGGCGACTTGCTAGTCTAATTTGTTTAGAATTGAGCCAATGTAAAGGGGCTAATGGTTTCATGTTAACTTCGGGTTTGTTCATTTTTGGTGATTGCGAGTCTAATTCGTTTGGAATGGAGCCAATTAAAAGTGGCTTATGATTTCATGATAACTTCAAGTTCGTTCATTTTTGGTTAATAGCTAGTCTAATTCAATTGGAATCGAGCCAATGAAATGTGGATTTTGATTACTTGATAACTTCGGGTTTGTTCATTTTTGGCAAATTACTAGTCTAATTATATTGGAATCGACTCAAGGAAAAGTGGTTTCATGATAGCTTCAGGTTCGTTCGTGTTCGGCAAATTGCTAGTCTAATTTGATTAGAATCGAGCCGACGAAAAGTGACTTTTGATTTCATGAGAACTTCGGGTTTGTTCATTTTTAGCGAATTGCTAGTCTAATTCGATTGGAATCATACAAAAGAAAAGTGGTTTTTGATTTCATGATAACTTCGGGTTTGTTCGATTTTGGTGAATTGCTAGAGTAATTCCATTGGAATCGAGCCAATGAAAAGGGGCTTTTGATTATATGTTAACTTTGGGTTTATTCGTTTTTGGTGAATTACTAGTCTAATTCAATTGGAATCGAGCAAATGAAAAGTTGCTTTTGATTCATTATAACTTCGGGTTTGTACATTTTTGGCGAATTGCTAGTCTAATTCAATTGGAATCGAGCCAGTGAAAAGTGGCTTTTGATTTTATGATAACTTCGGGTTTGTTCGTCTTTGGCAAATTGCTAGTCTAATTCTATTGGAATCAAGCAAACGGAAAGTTGCTTTTGATTTCACGATAACTTCGAGTTTGTTTCTTTTTGGGGAATTGCTAGTTTAATTCGATTGGAATCGAGCCAATGAAAATTATTTTTGATTTCGTGATAACTTCGGGTTTGTTCGTCTTTGGCAAATTGCTAGTCTAATTCTATTGGAATCAAGCAAACGGAAAGTTGCTTTTGATTTCACGATAACTTCGAGTTTGTTTATTTTTGGGGAATTGCTAGTTTAATTCGATTGGAATCGAGCCAATGAAAATTATTTTTGATTTCGTGATAACTTCGGGTTTGTTCGTCTTTAGCGAATTGCTGGTCTAATTCGTTTGGAATGGAGCCAATTAAAAGTGCCTTATGATTTCATGATAACTTCGGGTTTGTTCGCTTTTGGAGAATTGATAGTCTAATTCGATTGGAATCGAGCCAACAAAAAGTGACTTTTGATTTCAAGATAACTTCGGGTTTGTTCATTTTTAGCGAATTTCTTATCTAATTCAATAGGAATCGAGCCAAAGAAAAGTGGTTTTTGATTTCATGATAACTTCGGGTTTGTTGGTTTTTGGAGAGTTGCTAGTGTAATTCTATTGGAATCGAGCCATTGAAAAGTGGTTTTCGATTTCATGATAACATCGGGTTTGTTTATTTTTTGTGAATTGCTAGTCTAATTTGATTGGAATCGAGCTAATTAAAAGTGGTTTTTGAATTCATGATAACTTTGGGTTTGTTCGTTTTTAGTGAATTGCTAGTCTAATTCAATTGGAATCGAGCCAATGAAAAGTGGTTTTTGATTTCATGATAACTTCGGGTTTGTTAGTTTTTGGCGACTTGCTAGTTTAATTCTTTTGGGATTGAGCCAAGGAAAAGTGGCTTATGATTTCATGATAACTTTGAGTTTGTTCGTTTTGGTGAATTGCAGTCTAATTCGATTGGAAACAAGCCAATGAAAAGTGGTTTTTGATTTCAAGATAACTTCGGGTTTGCTCATTTTTGACGAATTGCTAGTCTAATTAGATTGGAATCAAGCCAGTGAAGTCTTTGATTTCATGAGAACTTCGGGTTTGTTCGTTTTCAGTGACTTACCAGTCTAATTCGTTTGGAATCGAGCCAATGAAAAGGGGCTTATGATTTCATGATAACTTCGAGTTTGTTAGGCTTTGGCGAATTGCTAGTCAAATTCGATTGGAATCGAGACAACGAGAAGTGGTTTTTGATTTCACGATAACTTCGGGTTTGTTCACTTTTGGCAAATTGTTAGTCTAATTCGATTGGAAACGAGCTAGTGAAAAGTGGTTTTTAATTTCATGATAACTTCGGGATTGTTCATTTTCGGTGACTTGCTAGTCTAATTCGTTTGGAATCGAACCAATGAAAAGTGGCTTATGATTCCATGATAACTTCGGGTTTGTTAGTTTTTAGCGAATTGCTAGTCTAATTTGATTGGAATCGAGACAACGAAAAGTGATTTTTGATTTCATCATAACTTCGGTTTGTTCATTTTTTGCGAAATGGAAGTCTAATTCGATTGGTATCGAGCCAATGAAAAGTGGTTTTTGGTTTCATGATAACTTCGGGTTTGTTCATTTTCGGTGACTTGCTAGTCTAATTCGTTTGGAATCTAGCCAATGAAAATTGGTTTATGATTTCATCTTCGGGTTTGTTCTTTTTGGCAACTTGCTAGTATAATTCGATTAGAATCGAGCCAATGAAATGAGGCATTTGATTACATGTTAACTTCGGGTTTGTTCATTTTTGGTGAATTGCTAGTCTTATTCGATTGGAATCGAGCCAATGAAAAGTGGTTTTTGATTTCATGGTAACTTCGGGTTTGTTCATTTTTGGTGAGTCGCTAGTCTAATTCGATTGGAATTAAGCCAGTGAAAAGTGATTTTTGATTTCATGATAACTTCGGGTTTGTTCATTTTTAGCGAATTGCTGGTCTAATTCAATTGGAATTGAGCCAATGAAAAGTGATTTTTGATTTCTTGATAACTTCGGGTTTGTTAGTTTTTGGTGACTTGCGAGTCTAATTCGTTTGGAATAGAGCCAATGAAAAGTAGTTTACGATTTCATGATGACTTCGGGTTTGTTCATTTTTGGTGGATTCCCAGTCTAATTCGATTGGAATCAAGCCAATGAAAAGAGGCTTTTGATTACATGTTAACTTCGGGTTTGTTCGTTTTTGGTGAATTGCTAGTCCAATTCGATTGGAATCGAGCTAATGAAAAGTGGCTTTTGATTCAAGATAACTTCGGGTTTGTTCATTTTTGGCGAATTGCCAGTCTAATTCGATTGGAATCAAGCTAGTGAAAAGTGGCTTTTCATTTCATGATAACTTTGGGTTTCTTCATTTTTGGCAATTGCTTGTCTAATTCGATTGGAATCGAGCCAACGAAAAGTTGCTTTTGATTTCATGATAACTTTGGGTTTGCTCGTTTTCGACGAATTGCTAGTTTAATTAGAATCGAATCGAGCCAAAGAAAAGTGGTTTTTGATTTCATGATAGCTTCGGGTTTGCTTGTTTTTGGCGAATTGCTAGTGTAATACGATTGGAATTGAGCCAATGAAAAATGGTTTTTGATTTCATGATTGGGTTTGTTCATTTTTAGCGAATTGTTGGTCTAATTCGTTTGGAATGGAGCCAATTAAAAGTGCCTTATGATTTCATGATAACTCCGGGTTTGTTCCCATTTGGTGAATTGATGGTTTAATTAGGTTGGAATCGAGCCAACAAAAAGTGCCTTTTGATTTCATGATAACTTCGGGTTTCTTTGATTTTGGCAAATTGCTTATCTAATTCATTAGGAATCGAGCCAAAGAAAAGTGGTTTTTGATTTCATTATAATATCAGGTTTGTTCATTTTTGGCGAGTTCCTAGTCTAATTCAATTGGAATCGAGCTAACTAAACGTGGTTTTTGATACCATGATAACTTCGGGTTTGTTCGCTTTTAGTGAATTGCTAGTCTAATTCAATTGGAATCGAGGCAATGAAGAGTGGTTTTTGATTTCATGATAACTTCGGGTTTGTTAGTTTTTGGCGACTTGCTAGTCTAATTCGTTTGGAATGGAGCCAATTAAAAGTGGCTTATGATTTCATGATAACTTCGAGTTTGTTCGTTTTTGGTTAATAGCTAGTATAACTCAATTGGAATCGAGCTAATGAAACATGGATTTTGATTACTTGATAAATTTGAATTTGTTCGTTTTTGGCGAATTGCTAGTCTAATTCGATTGGAATCGAGCCAAGGAAAAGTGGTTTTTGATTTCATGATAACTTTTGGCGAATTGTGAGTCTAATTCGATTGGAATCTAGCCAACGAAAAGTGGCTTTTGATTTCATGATAACCTCGGGTTTGTTCTTTTTGGCGAATTGCTAGTCTATTTCGATTGGAATCTAGCCAATGAAAAGTTTCTTTTGATTCATTATAACTTCGGGTTTGTTCATTTTTGGCGAATTGCCAGTCTAATTCGATTGGAATCGAGCCAGTGAAAAGTGGCTTTTGATTTCATGATAACTTCAGGTTTGTTCGTCTTTGGCAGATTGCTAGTCTAATTCGATTGGAATTGAGCCAACGAAAAGTTTCTTTTGATTTCATGATAACTTCGGGCTTGTTCATTTTCGGTAAATTGCTAGTCTAATTCAATTGGAATCGAGCCAAAGAAAAGTGATTTTTGATTTCATGATAACTTTGGGTTTGTTCTTTTTTGGCGAATTGCTAGTTTAGTTCGATTGGAATCGAGCCAATGAAAAGTGGCTTTTGATTTCATGATAACTTCGGGTTTGTTCATTTTTGGCGAATTGCTAGTCTAATTCGAATGGATTCGAGCCAATGAAACGTGGCTTTTGATTTCATGATAACTTTGGGTTTGTTCGTCTTTGGCAAATTGCTAGTCTAATTCGATTGGAGTCGAGCCAACAGAAAGTCACTTTTGATTTCATGATAACTTCGGGTTCATTCATTTTTGGCGAATTGCTAGTCTACTTCGATTGGAATCGAGCCAATGAAAAGTTGCTTTGGATTCATTATAACTTCGGGTTTTTTCATTTTTGGCGAATTGCCAGTCTAATCCGATTGGAATTGAGCCAGTGAAAAGTGGCTTTTGATTTCATGATAACTTCGGGTTCGTTCGTCTTTGGCAAATTGCTAGTCTAATTCGATTCGAATCGAGCCAACGAAAAGTTGCTTTTTGATTTCATGATAATTTCGGGTTTGTTTGTTTTTGGCGAATTGCTTATCTAAATCGGTAGGACTCGAGCCAAAGAAAAGTGGTTTTTGATTTCATGATAACTTCGGGTTTGTTGGTTTTTGGCGAGTTGCTAGTGTAATTCAATTGGAATCAAGCCAATGGAAAGTGGTTTTTGATTTCATGATAAAATCGGGTTTGTTCATTTTTTTGCGACTTGGTAGTCTAATTTGATTGGAATCGAGCTAGTTAAAGGTGGTTTTTGATTTCATGATAACTTCGGGTATGTTCATTTTTAGGGAATTGCTAGTCTAATTCAATTGGAATCGAGCCAATGAAAAGTGGTTTTTGATATCATGATAACTTAGGGTTTGTTAGTTTTTGGCGACTTGCTAGTCTAATTCATGTGGAATAGAGCCAATGAAAAGTTGCTTATGATTTCATGATAACTTTGGGTTTGTTCGTTTTGGGCTAATTTCTAGTCTAATTCGATTGGAAATGAGCCATTGAAAAGTGGATCTTTATTTCATGATAACTTCGGGTTTGATCGATTTTGGCGAATTCCTAGTCTAATTCGATTGGAATTGAGCCAATGAAAAGTGGTTTTTGATTTCATCATAACTTCGGGATTGTTCATCTTTAACGAATTACTACTCTAATTCGATTGGAATCGAGCCAGTGAAAAGTGGCTTTTGATTTCATGATAACATCGGGTTTGTTTGTCTTTGTCCAATTGCTAGTCTAATTCGATTGGAATCGAGCCAACGGAAAGTTGCTTTTGATTTCATGATAACTTTGGGTTTGTTCATTTTTGCCGAATTGCTAGTCTAATTCGATTGGAATCGAGCCAATGAAAAGTTGCTTTTGATTCATTATAACTTCGGGTTTGTTCGTTTTTCGTGAATTGCTAGTCTAATTCGATTGGAATCGAGCTAGTGAAAAGTGGCTTTTGATTTCATGATAACTTCGGGTTTTTCGTCTTTGGCAAATTGCGAGTCTAATTCGATTGGAATCAAGCCAACGAAAAGTTGCTTTTGATTTCATGATAACTACGGGTTTGTTCATTTTTGGCAAATTGCCTATCTAAATCGATAGGAATCGAGCCAAAGAAAAGTGGTTTTTGATTTCATGATAACTTCGGGTCTGTTGGTTTTTGGCGAGCTGCTAGTGTAATTCGATTGGAATCGAGCCAATGAAAAGTGGTTTTTGATTTCATAATAACATCGGGTTTCTTCATTTTTTGTGAATTGCTAGTCTAATTCGATTGGAATCGAGCTAATTAAAAGTGGTTTTTGATTTCATGATAACTTCGGGTTCGTTCGTTTTTAACGAATTGCTAGTCTAATTCAATTGTAGATGAGCCAATGAAAAGTGGTTTTTGATTTCATGATAACTTGGGGTTTGTATGTTTTTAGTGACTTGCTAGTCTAATTCATTTGGAATCGAGGCAATGAAAAGTGGCTTATGATTTCATGATAACTTCGGGTTTGTTAGTTTTTGGCGAATTGCTAGTCTAATTCAATTGGAAACGAGCCAATGAAAAGTGGTTTTTGATTTCATGATAACTTGGGGTTTGTTCATTTTTAGTGACTTGCTAGTCTAATTCGTTTGGAATCGAGCCAATGAAAAGTGGCTTATGATTTCATGATAACTTCGGGTTTGTTAGTTTTTGGCAAATTGCTAGTCTAATTTGATTGGAATCGAGACAATGAAAAGTGGTTTTTGATTTCATCATAACTTCGGTTTGTTCATTTTTTTGCGGAATGTAAGTCTAATTCGATTGGTAAGGAGCCAATGAAAAGTGGTTTCTGATTTCATGATAACTTAAAATTTGTCCGTTTTGGGTGACTCGCTAGTCTAATTCTTTTGGAATCAAGCCAATGAAAAGTGTTTCTTGATTTCATGATAACTTCGGGTTTGTTCTTTTTGGCGAATTGCTAGTCTAATTCGATTGAAATCGAGCTAATGAAAAGAGGCTTTTGATTATATCTTAACTTTGGGTTTGTTCATTTTTGACAAATTACTAGTCTAATTCGATTGGATTCGAGCCAATGAAAAGTCATTTTTGATTTTATGGTTACTTCGGGTTTGTTTGTCTTTGGCGACTTCCTAGTCTACTTAGTTTGGAATCGGGCCAATGTAAAGGGGCTTACGATTTCATGTTAACTTCGGGTTTGTTTGTTTTTGACGAATTGCTAGTCTAATTCGATTGGAATCGAGCCGATGAAAAGTGGTTTTTGATTTCATGGAAACATCGGGTTTGTTTGCCTTTGACGACTTGCTAGTCTAATTTGTTTGGAATCGAGCCAGTGTAAAGGGGCGTTTGATTTCATGTTAACTTCGGGTTTGTTCGTTTTTGGTGAATTGCTAGTCTAATTTACTTGGAATGGAGCCAATTAAAAGTGGCTTATGATTTCATTATAACTTCGAGTTTGTTCATTTTTGGTTAATAGCTAGTCTAATTCAATTGGATTCGAGCCAATGAAACGTGGATTTTGATTACTTGATAACTTCGAGTTTGTTCGTTTTTGGCGAATTGCTAGTCTAATTCGATTGAATTGAGTCAAGAAAAAGTGGTTTTTGACTTCACGAAAACTTAAGGTTCGTTCATTTTCGACAAATTGCAAGTCTAATTCGATTGGAATCGAGCCAACGAAAAGTGGCTTTTGATTTCATGATAACTTCGGGTTTGTTCGTTTTTGGCGAATTGCTAGTCTAATTCGATTGGAATCGAGCCAATGAAAAGTGGCTTTTCATTTCATGATAACTTTGGGTTTGTTCGTTTTTGGCAAATTGCTAGTCTAATTCGATTGGAATCGAGCCAACAGAAAGTCGCTTTTGATTTCATGATAATTTCGGGTTTGTTCGTTTCTGGCGAATTGCTAGTCTAATTCGATTGGAATCGAGCCAATGAAAAGTTGCTTGTGATTCATTATAACTTCGGGTTTGTTCGTTTTTGGCGAAGTGCCTGCCTAATCCGATTAGAATCGAGCCAGTGAAAAGTGGCTTTTGATTTCATGATAACTTCGGGTTTGTTCGTCTTTGGTAAATTTCTAGTCTAATTCGATTGGAATCGAGCCAACGAAAAGTTGCTTTTGATTTCATGATAACTTCGAGTTTGTTCGTTTTTGGCAAATTGCTAGTCTAAGTCGATTGGAATCGAGTCAAGGAAAAGTGATTTTTGATTTCATGATAACTTAAGGTTCGTTCGTTTTCGACAAATTGCTAGTCTAATTCGATTGGAATCGAGCCAACGAAAAAGTGGCTTTTGATTTCATGATAATTTCGGGTTTGTTCGTTTTTGGCAAATTGCTAGTCTAATTCGAATGGAATCGAGCCAATGAAACGTGGCTTTTGACTTCATGATAACTTCGGGTTTGTTCCTCTTTGGCAAATTGCTAGTCTAATTCGATTGGAATCGAGCCAACAGAAAGTCACTTTTGATTTCATGATAACTTCGGGTTCGTTCATTTTTGGCGAATTGCTAGTCTACTTCGATTGGAATCGAGCCAATGAAAAGTTGCTTTGGATTCATTATAACTTCAGGTTTTTTCATTTTTGGCGAATTGCCAGTCTAATTCGATTGGAATTGAGCCAGTGAAAAGTGGCTTTTGATTTCATGATAACTTCGGGTTTGCTCGTCTTTGGCAAATTGCTAGTCTAATTCGATTGGAATCGAGCCAACGGAAAGTTACTTTCGATTTCATGATAACTTCGGGTTTGTTTGTTTTTGGCGAATTGCTTATCTAAATCGGTAGGACTCGAGCCAAAGAAAAGTGGTTTTTGATTTTGTGATAACTTCGGGTTTGTTGGTTTTTGGCGAGTTGCTAGTGTAATTCAATTGGAATCGAGCCAATGGAAAGTGGTTTTTGATTTCATGATAACATCGGGTTTGTTCATTTTTTTGTGAATTGGTAGTCTAATTTGGTTGGAATCGAGCTAATTAAAGGTGGTTTTTGAGTTCATGATAACTTCGGGTATGGTCATTTTTAGGGAATTGCTAGTCTAATTCAATTGGAATCGAGCCAATGAAAAGTGATTTTGGATATCATGATAACTTCGGGTTTGTTAGTTTTTGGCGACTTGCTAGTCTAATTCATGTGGAATAGAGCCAATGAAAAGTTGCTTATGATTTCATGATAACTTCGGGTTTGTTCGTTTTGGGCGAATTGCTAGTCTTATTCGATTGGAAATGAGCCTTTGAAAAGTGGATTTTTATTTCTTGATAACTTCGGGTTTGATCGATTTTAGCGAATTCCTAGTGTAATTCGATTGGAATCGAGCCAATGAAAAGTGATTTTTGATTTCATCATAACTTCGGGATTGTTCATTTTTAACGAATTGCTTGTCTAATTCGATTGGAATCGAGCAAGTGAAAAGTGGCTTTTGATTTCATGATAACATCAGGTTTGTTTGTCTTTGTCCAATTGCTAGTCTAATTCGATTGGAATCGAGCCAACGAAAAGTTGCTTTCGATTTCATGATAACTTCGGGTTTGTTCGTTTTTAACGAATTGCTAGTCTAATTCAATTGGAAACGAGCCAATGAAAAGTGATTTTTGATTTCATGATAATTTCGGGTTTGTTTGTTTTTGGCGACTTGCTAGTCTAATTCGTTTGGAATAGAGCTAATGAAACGTGGCTTATGATTTTATGATAACTTCGGGTTTGTTCGTTTTTGGCGAATTGCTAGTCTAATTCGATTGGAAACAAGCCAACGAAAAGTTGCTTTTAATTTCATGATAACTTCGGATTTGTTCGTTTTCGGCGAATTGCTAGTCTAATTCGATTGGAAACTAGACAATGAAAAGTGGCTTTTGATTTCATGATAACTTCGGGTTTGATCGATTTTGACGAATTCCTTATCTAATTCGATTGGAATCGAGCCAATGAAAAGTGGCTTTTGATTTCATCATAACTTCGGGATTGTTCATTTTTAACGAATTAGCGGCTAATTCGATTGGAATCTAGCCAATGAAAAGTAGTTTTTGATTTCATGATAACTTCGTGTTTGTTCATTTTTGGCGAATTGCTAGTCTAATTCGTTTGGAAATGAGCCAATGAAAAGTGGCCTATGATTTCATGATAAATTCGGGTTTGTTCATTTTTGGCGTAATGCTAGTCTAATTCGATTGGAATCGAGCCATTGAAAAGTGGATTTTGATTTCATGATAACTTCAGGTTGGTTCGTTTTCGGTGAGTTGCTAGTCTAATTCGTTTGGAATTGAACCAATGAAAGTGGCTTATGATTTCATGATAACTTCGGGTTTGTTCATTTTTGGTGAGCTGCTAGTCTAATTCGATTGGAAACGAGCCATTGAAAGGTGGCTTTTGATTTCAAGATAACTTCGGGTTTGATCAATTTTGGCGAATTCCTAGTCTAATTCGATCGGAATCGAGCCAATGAACAATGGTTTTTGATTTCATCATAACTTTGGGATTGTTCGTTGTTAACGAATTGTTAGTCTAATTCAATTGGAATCAAGCCAATGAAAAGTCATTTTTGATTTCATGATAACTTCAGGTTTGTTCGTTTTTGGCGAATTGCTTGTCTAATTCATTTGGAAATGAGCCAATGAAAAGGGGCCTATGATTTCATGATAACTTCGGGTTTGTTCATTTTTAGCTAATTGCTAGTCTAATTCGATTGGTATCGAGCTAATGAAAAGTGGTTTTTGATTTTGTGATAACTTCGGGTTTTTTCATTTTTAGCGAATTGCTAGTCTAATTCGATTGGAATCGAGCCAGTGAAAAGTAATTTTTGATTTCATGATAACTTCGGGTTTGTTCATTTTCGGTGACTTGCTTGTCTAATTCGTTTGGAATCGAGCCAATGAAAAGTAGCTTATGATTTCATAATAACTTCAGGTTTGTTAGTTATTGGCGAATTGCTAGTCTAATGCGATTGGAATCGAGGCAACGAAAAGTGGTTTTTGATTTCATGATAACTTCGGGTTTGTTCATTTTCGGTGACTTGCTTGTCTAATTCGTTTGGAATCGAGCCAATGAAAAGTAGCTTATGATTTCATGATAACTTCAGGTTTGTTAGTTTTTGGCGAATTGCTAGTCTAATGCAATTGGAATCGAGGCAACGAAAAGTGGTTTTTGATTTCATCATAACTTCAGCTTGTTCATTTTTTGCGAAATGCAAGTCTAATTCGATTGTTATGGAGCCAATGAAAAGTTGTTTTTGATTTCATGATAACTTCGGGTTTGTTCTTTTTCCGTGACTTGCTAGTCTAATTCGATTAGAATCGAGCCAATGAAAAGAGGCTTTTGATTACATGTTAACTTCTGGTTTGCTCATTTTTAGCGAATTGCTCGTCTAATTCGATTGGAATCGAGCCAATGAAAAGTGATTTTTGATTTCATGGTAACTTCGGATTTGTTCATTTTTGGCGAATTGCTAGTCTAATTCGATTGGAATTAAGCCAGGGAAAAGTGGTTGTTGATTTCATGATAACTTCGGGTTTGTTCATTTTTAGCGAATTGCTAGTCTAATTCAATTGGAATCAAGCCAATGAAAAGTGGCTTTTGATTTCATGATAACTTTGGCTTTGTTTGTTTTTGGCGAATTGCTAGTCCAATTCGATTGGAATAGAGCCAATGAAAGGTTGGTTTTGATTTCATGATAACTTCGGGTTTGTTCGTTTTCGACGAATCGCTAATCTAATTCGATTGTAATCGAGCCAAAGAAAAGTTGTTTTTGATTTCATGATAACTTCGGGCTTGTTCATTTTTGGTGAATTGCTAATATAATTTGATTGGAATCGAGCTAAAGAAAAGTTGTTTTTGATTTCATGATAACTTCTGGTTTGTTTGTTTTTAGCGAATTCCTTATCTATTTTAATTGGAATCGAGCCAATGAAAAGTGGTTTTTTATTTCATAATAACTTCGGGTTTGTTTATTTTTAGCAAATTGCTAGTTCAATTCGTTTGGAATGGAGCCAATTAAAAGTGCCTTATCATTTCATGATAACTTCGGGTTTGTTCCCTTTTGGTGAATTGATAGTCCAATTCGATTGGAATCGAGCCAATAAAAAGTGCCTTTTGACTTCATGACAACTTCGGGTATGTTCGTTTTTGGCGAATTCCTCTTCTAATTCATTAGGAATCGAGCCAAAGAAAAGTGGTTTTTGATTTCATGATAATATCGGGTTTGTTCATTTCTGGCGAGTTCCTAGTCGAATTCAATTGGAATCGTGCTAATTAAACGTTGTTTTTGATACCATATAACTTCGGGTTTGTTCATTTTTAGCAAATTACTAGTCTAATTCAATTGGAATCAAGGCAATGAAAATTGGTTTTTGATTTCATGATAACTTTGGGTTTGTAAGTTTTTGGCGACTTGCTAGTCTAATTTGTTTAGAATAGAGCCAATGAAAAGTGGCATATGATTTCATGATAACTTCGGGTTTGTTCGTTTTGGCGAATTGCTAGTCTAATTAAATTGGAAACGAGCTATTAAAAAGTGGCTTTTGATTTCAAGATAACTTCGGGTTTGATCGATTTTGGCGAATTCCTAGTCTAATTCGATTGGAATCGAGCCAATGAAAAGTTGTTTTTGATTTCATCATAACTTCAGGATTGTTCTTTTTTAATGAATTGCTAGTCTAATTCGATTGGAATCGAGCCAATGAAAAGTAGTTTTTGATTTCATGATAACTTCGGGTTTGTTCATTTTTGACGAATTGCTGGTGTAATTCGATTGGAATCGAGCAAATGAAAATTGTTTTTGATTTCGTGATAACTTTGAGTTTGTTCATTTTTAACGAATTGCTGGTCTAATTCATTTGGAATGGAGCCAATTAAAAGTGTTTTATGATTTCATGAAAACTTCGGGTTTGCTCCCTTTTGGTGAATTGATAGTCTAATTTGATTGGAATCGAGCCAACAAAAAGTGCCTTTTGATTTCACGATAACTTCGGGTTTGTTTGTTTTTGGCGAATTGCTTATCTAATTCGTTAGGAATCGAGCCCAAGAAAAGTGGTTTTTGATTTCATGATAACATTGGGTTTGTTCATTTTTGGCGAGTTCCTAGTCTAATACAATTGGAATCGAGCTAATTGAACGTGGTCTTTGATATCATGATAACTTCGGGTTTGTTCGTTTTTAGCAATTGCTAGTCTAATTCAATTGGAATCGAGCCAATGAAAAGTGGTTTTTGATTTAATGATAACTTCGGGTTTGTTAGTTTTTGGCGACTTGCTAGTCTAATTCGTGTGGAATAGAGCCAATGAAAAGTGGCTTGTGATTTCATGATAACTTCGTGTTTGTTCGTTTTTGGCGAATTACAAGTCTAATTCGATTGGAAACGAGCCATTGAAAAGTGGCTTTTGATTTCAAAATAACTTCGGGTTTGATCGATTTCGACGAATTCCTAGTCTAATTTGATTTGAATCGAGCCAATGAAAAGTGGTTTTTGATTTCATCATAACATCGGGATTGTTCGTTTTTAATGTTGCTAGTCTTATTTGATTAGAATCGAGCCAATGAAAAGTAGTTTTTGAGTTCATGATAACTTCGGGTTTGTTCATTTTTGGCGAATTGCTAGTCTAAATCGTTTGGAAATGAGCCAATGAAAAGTGGCCTATGATTTCATGATAACTTCGGGTTTGCTCCTTTTTGGCTAATTGCTTGTCTAATTCGATTGGAATCGAGCTAATGAAAAGTGATTTTTGATTTCATGATAACTTCGGTTTTGTTCATTTTTGGGGAATTGCTAGTCTAATTCGATTGGAATCGAGCCAGTGAAAAGTTGTTTTTGATTTCGTGATAACTTCCGGTTTGCTCATTTTTGGGGACTTTCTAGTCTAATTCATTTAGAATCGTGTCAATGAAAAGTGGCTTATGATTTCATGATAACTTCGGGTTTGTTAGTTTTTGGCGAATTGCTAGTCTAATGTGATTGGAATCGAGACAATGAAAAGTTGTTTTTGATTTCATCACAACTTTTGTTTGTTTGTTTTTTTCGAAATGCAAGTCTAATTCGATTGGTATCGAGCCAATGAAATGTGGTTTTTGATTTCACGATAACTTTGGGTTTGTACATTTTCAATGACTTGCTAGTCTAATTCGTTTTGAATCGAGCCAATGAAAAGCGGTTCTTGATTTCATGATAGCTTCGGGGTTGTTCTTTTTGGCGAATTACTAGTTTAAGTCGATTGGAATCGAGCCAATGAAAAGAGGCTTTTGATTACATGTTAACTTC
>NW_019227738.1:187387-198056 GCF_002742605.1 Olea europaea var. sylvestris | reverse complement strand
TTTTTGGCGAATTGCTTGTCTAATTCGATTGGAATTAAGCCAGTGAAAAGTGGTTTTTGATTTTTTGATAACTTCGGGTTTGTCCGTTTTCGGTGACTTGCTAGTCTAATTCGTTTGGAATCGAGTCAATGAAAAGTGGCTTATGATTTCATGATAACTTCGGGTTTGTTAGTTTTTGGCGAATTGCTAGTCTAATGTGATTGGAATCGAGACAACGAAAAGTCATTTTTGATTTCATCATAACTTCGGTTTGTTCTTTTTTTCCGAAATGCAAGTCTAATTCGATTGGTACCGAGCCGATGAAATGTGGTTTTTGATTTCATGATAACTTTGGGTTTGTTCGTTTTCAGTGACTTGCTAGTCTAATTCGTTTGGAATCGAGCCAATGAAAAGCGGTTCTTGATTTCATGATAGCTTCGGGTTTGTTCTTTTTTGGCGAATTGCTAGTCTAATTCCATTGGAATCGAGCCAATGAATAGAGGCTTTTGATTACATGTTAACTTCAGGTTTGTTCATTTTTGGTGAATTGCTAGTCCATTTCGATTGGAATCGTGCCAAGGAAAAGTGGCTTTGGATTCAAGATAACTTCGGGTTTGTTCATTTTTTACGAATTGCCAGTCTAATTCGATTGGAATCGAGCCAGTGAAAAATGGCTTTTGATTTATTGATAACTTCGGGTTTGTTCATTTTTGGCAAATTGCAAGTCTAATTCGATTGGAATCGAGCCAACGAAAAGTTGATTTGGATTTCATGATAACTTCGGGTTTGTTCGTTTTTGACGAATTGTTAGTGTAATTCGATTGGAATCCAGCCAATGAAAAGTGGTTTTTAATTCCATGATAACTTCGGGTTTGTTCATTTTTAGTGAATTGCGGGTCTGATTCATTTGGAATGGAGCCAATTAAAAGTGCCTTATGATTTCATGATAACTTCGGGTTTTTTCCCTTTTGGCGAATTGGTAGTCTAATTCGATTGGAATCGAGCCAACAAAACGTGTCTTTTAATTTCATGATAACTTCGGGTTTGTTTATCTTTGGCGAATTGCTTATCTAATTCGTTAGGAATCGAGCCAAAGAAAAGTGGTTTTTGATTTCATTATAACATCGGGTTTGTTCATTTTTGGTGAGTTCCTACTCTAATTCAATTGGAATCGAGATAATTAAACGTGGTTTTTGATATCATGATAACTTCGGGTTTATTCGTTTTTAGCGAATTGCTAGTCTAATTCAATTGGAATCGAGCCAAGGAAAAGTGGTTTTTGATTTCATGATAACTTCGGGTTTGTTAGTTTTTGGTGACTTTCTAGTCTAATTCATGTGTAATAGTGCCAATGAAAAGTGGCTTATGATTTAATGATAACTCCGGGCTTGTTCGTTTTTGGCGAATTGCTAGTCTAATTCGATTGGAAACGAGCCAATGAAAAGTGGCTTTTAATTTCATGATAACTTCGGGTTTGATCGATTTTGGCGAATTCCTAGTCTAATTCAATTGGAATCGAGCCAATGAAAAGTGGTTTTTGATTTCATCTTAACTTCAGGATTGTTCGTTTTTAACGAATTGCTAGTTTAATTCGATTGGAATCGAGCCAATGAAAAATAGTTTTTGATTTCATGGTAACTTCTGGTTTGTTAGTTTTTGGCTAATTTCTAGTCTAATTCGATAGGAATCGAGCTAATGAAAAGTGGTTTTTGATTTCATGATAACTTCGGGTTTGTTCATTTTTTACGAATTACTAGTCTAATTCAATTGGAATCGAGCCAGTGAAATGTGATTTTTGATTTCATGATAACTTGGGGTTTGTTCATTTTTAGTGACTTGCTAGTCTAATTCGTTTGGAATCGAGCCAACGAAAAGTGGTTTTTGATTTCATGATAACTTAAGGTTCGTTCATTTTCGACAAATTGCTAGTCTAATTCGATTGAAATCTAGCCAACGAAAAGTGGCTTTTGATTTCATGATAACATTGGGTTTGTTTGTCTTTGTCCAATTGCTAGTCTAATTCGATTGGAATCAAGCCAACGAAAAAGTTGCTTCTGATTTCATGATAACTTCGGGTTTGTTCATTTTTGGTGAATTGCTAGTCTAATTCGATTGGAATCGAGCCAATGAAAAGTTTCTTTTGATTCAATGTAACTTCGGGTTTGTTCGTTTTTGGCGAATTGCCAGTCTAATTCGATTGGAATTGAGCTAGTGAAAAGTGGCTTTTTGATTTCATGATAACTTCGGGTTTTTTCGCCTTTGGCAAATTGTGAGTCTAATTCAATTAGAATCGAGCCAACGAAAAGTTGCTTTTGATTTCATGATAACTACGGGTTTGTTCATTTTTGGCGAATTGCCTATCTAAATCGATAGGAATCGAGCCAAAGAAAAGTGGTTTTTGATTTCATGATAACTTCGGGTTTGTTGGTTTTTGGCGAGCTGCTAGTGTAATTCGATTGGAATCGAGCCAATGAAAAGTGGTTTTTGATTTCATGATAACATCGGGTTTGTTCATTTTTTTTGAATTGCTAGTCTAATTCGATTGGAATCGAGCTAATTAAAAGTGGTTTTTGATTTCATGATAACTTCGGGTTCGTTCGTTTTTAACGAATTGCTAGTCTAATTCAATTGGAGATGAGCCAATGAAAAGTGGTTTTTGATTTCATGATAACTTGGGGTTTGTACGTTTTTAGTGACTTGCTAGTCTAATTCGTTTGGAATCGAGGCAATGAAAAGTGGCTTATGATTTCATGATAACTTCGGGTTTGTTAGTTTTTGGCGAATTGCTAGTCTAATTTGATTGTAATCGAGACAATGAAAAGTGGTTTTTGATTTCATCATAATTTCGGTTTGTTCATTTTTTTGCGAAATGTAAGTCCAATTCGATTGGTATCGAGCCAATGAAAAGTGGTTTTTAATTTCATGATAACTTCGGGTTTGTCCGTTTTGGGTGACTCGCTAGTCTAATTCTTTTGGAATCAAGCCAATGAAAAGTGCTTCTTGATTTCATGATAACATCGAGTATGTTCTTTTTGGCGAATTGCTAGTCTAATTCGATTGAAATCGAGCCAATGAAAAGAGGCTTTTGATTACATCTTAACTTCGGGTTTGTTCATTTTTGGCAAATTACTAGTCTAATTCGTTTGGATTCGAGCCAATGAAAAGTCATTTTTGATTTCATGGTTACTTCGGGTTTGTTTGCCTTTGGTGACTTCCTAGTCTACTTAGTTTGGAATCGAGCCAATGTAAAGGGGCTTATGATTTTATGTTAACTTCGGGTTTGTTTGTTTTTAGCGAATTGCTAGTCTAATTCGATTGGAATCGAGCCAATGAATAGTGGTTTTTGATTTCATGGTAACTTCGGGTTTGTTTGCCTTTGGTGACTTGCTAGTCTAATTTGTTTGGAATCGAGCCAATGTAAAGGGGCTTTTGATTTAATGTTAACTTCGGGTTTGTTCATTTTTGGCGACTTGCTAGTCTAATTTGCTTGGAATGGAGCCACTTAAAAGTTGCTTATGATTTCATGATAACTTCGAGTTTGTTCATTTTTGGTTAATAGCTAGTCTAATTCAATTGGAATCGAGCCAATGAAACGTGGATTTTGATTACTTGATAACTTCGAGTTTGTTCATTTTTGGCGAATTGCTAGTCTAATTCGATTGAATTGAGTCAAGAAAAAGTGGTTTTTGATTTCACGATAACTTAAGGTTCGTTCATTTTCGACAAATTGCTAGTCTAATTCGATTGGAATCGAGCCAACAAAAAGTGGCTTTTGATTTCATGACAACTTCGGGTTTGTTAGTTTTTGGCGAATTGCTAGTCTATTCGATTGGAATCAAGCCAATGAAAAGTGGCTTTTGATTTCACGATAACTTTGGGTTTGTTCGTCTTTGACAAATTGCTAGTCTAATTCGATTGGAATCGAGCCATTAGAAAGTCGCTTTTGATTTCATGATAACTTCGGGTTTGTTCATTTTTGGCGAATTGCTAGTCTAATTCGATTGGAATCGAGCCAATGAAAAGTTGCTTTTGATTCATTATAACTTCGGGTTTGTTCATTTTTGGTGAATTGCCTGTCTAATCCTATTGGAATCGAGCCAGTGAAAAGTGGCTTTTGATTTCATGATAACTTCGGGTTTGTTCGTCTTTGGCAAATTGCTAGTCTAATTCGATTGGAATCGAGCCAACGAAAAGTGGCTTTTGATTTCATGATAACTTCGGGTTTGTTCGTTTTTGGCGAATTGCTAGTCCAATTCGAATGGAATCGAGCCAATGAAACGTGGCTTTTGACTTCATGATAACTTCGGGTTTGTCTGACTTTCGCAAATTGCTAGTCTAATTCGATTGGAATTGAGCCAACAGAAAGTCACTTTTGATTTCATGATAACTTCGGGTTCGTTCATTTTTGGCGAATTGCTAGTCTACTTCGATTGGAATCGAGCCAATGAAAAGTTGCTTTGGATTCATTATAACTTCGGGTTTTTTCGTTTTTGGTGAATTGCTAGTCTAATTCGAATGGAATCGAGCCAACGGAAAGTTGCTTTTGATTTCATGAAAACTTCGAGTTTGTTCGTTTTTGGCGAATTGCTTATCTAAATCGGTAGGACTCGATCCAAAGAAAAGTGGTTTTTGATTTCATGATAACTTCGGGTTTGTTGGTTTTTGGCGAGTTGCTAGTGTAATTCGATTGGAATCGAGCCAATGGAAAGTGGTTTTTGATTTCTTGATAACATCGGGTTTGTTCATTTTTTTGCGAATTGGTAGTCTAATTTGATTGGAATCGAGCTAATTAAAAGTGGTTTTTGATTTCATGATAACTTCGGGTATGTTCGTTTTTAGGGAATTGCTAGTCTAATTCAATTGGAATCGAGCCAATGAAAAGTGGTTTTTGATATCATGATAGCTTAGGGTTTGTTAGTTTTTGGCGACTTGCTAGTCTAATTCATGTGGAATAGAGCCAATGAAAAGTTGCTTATGATTTCATGATAACTTCGGGTTTGTTCTTTTTGGACGAATTGCTAGTCTAATTCGATTGGAAATGAGCCATTGAAAAGTGGATTTTTATTTCATGATAAGTTCAGGTTTGATCGATTTTGGCGAATTCCTAGTCTAATTCGATTGGAATCGAGCCAATGAAAAGTGGTTTTTGATCTCATCATAACTTCGGGATTGTTCATTTTTAACGAATTGCTAGTCTAATTCGATTGGAATCGAGCCAGTGAAAAGTGGCTTTTGATTTCATGATAACATCGGGTTTGTTTGTTGTCGTCCAATTGCTAGTCTAAATCGATTGGAATCGAGCCAATGAAAAGTGGTTTTTGATCTCATCATAACTTCGGGATTGTTCATTTTTAACGAATTGCTAGTCTAATTCGATTGGAATCGAGCCAGTGAAAAGTGGCTTTTGATTTCATGATAACATCGGGTTTGTTTGTTGTCGTCCAATTGCTAGTCTAAATCGATTGGAATCGAGCTAACGGATAGTTGCTTTTGATTTCATGATAACTTCGTGTTTGTTCATTTTTGGCGAATAGCTAGTCTAATTCGATTGGAATCGAGCTAATGAAAAGTTGCTTTTGATTGATTATAACTTCGGGTTTGTTCATTTTTGGCGAATTGCCAGTCTAATTCGATTGGAATTGAGCTAGTGAAAAGTGGCTTTTGATTTCATGATAACTTCGAGTTTTTTCATCTTTGGCAAATTGCTAATCTAATTCGATTGGAATCGAGCCAACGAAAAGTTGCTTTTGATTTCATGATAACTACGGGTTTGTTCATTTTTGGCGAATTGCTTATCTAAATCGATAGGAATCGAGCGAAAGAAAAGTGGTTTTTGATTTCATGATAACTTCGGGTTTCTTGGTTTTTGGCGAGCTGCTAGTGTAATTCGATTGGAATCGAGCCAATGAAAAGTGGTTTTTGATTTCATGATAACATCGGGTTTGTTCATTTTTTTGCGAATTGCTAGTCTAATCTGATTGGAATTAAGCTAATTAAAAGTGGTTTTTGATTTCATGATAACTTCGGGTTTCTTGGTTTTTGGCGAGCTGCTAGTGTAATTCGATTGGAATCGAGCCAATGAAAAGTGATTTTTGATTTCATGATAACATCGGGTTTGTTCATTTTTTTGTGAATTGCTAGTCTAATCTGATTGGAATTAAGCTAATTAAAAGTGGTTTTTGATTTCATGATAACTTCAGGTTTGTTCATTTTTAATGAATTGCTAGTCTAATTCAATTGGAAACGAGCCAATGAAAAGTGATTTTTGATTTCATGATAATTTCGGGTTTGTTTGTTTTTGGCGACTTGCTAGTCTAATTCGTTTGGAATAGAGCTTATGAAAAGTGGCTTATGATTTCATGATAACTTTGGGTTTGTTCGTTTTTGGCGAATTGCTAGTCTAATTCGATTGGAAACAAGCCATTGAAAAGGGGCTTTTTATTTCATGATAACTTCGTGTTTGATTGATTTTGGCGAATTCCTAGTCTAATTCAATTGGAATCAAGCCAATGAAAAGTAGTTTTTGATTTCATCATAACTTCGATTTTGTTCGTTGTTGGCGAATTGCTAGTCTACTTCATTTGGAAATGAGCCAATGAAAAGTGGCCTATGATTTCATGATAACTTCAAGTTTGTTCGTTTTTGGCTAATTGCTAGTTTAATTCGATAGAAATCGAGCTAATGAAAACTGGCTTTTAATTTCATGATAACTTCGGGTTTGTTAATTTTTGGCGAATTGCTAGTCTAATTCGATTGGAATCGAGCCAGTGAAATGTGGTTTTTGATTTCTTGATAACTTCGGGTTTGTTCATTTTCAGTGACTTGCTAGTCTAATTCTTTTGGAATCGAGCCGATGAAAAGTGGCTTATGATTTCATGATAGCTTGGGTTTGTTATTTTCTGGCAAATTGCTAGTCTAATTTGATTGGAATCGAGACAACGAAAAGTGGTTTTTAATTTCATCATAACTTCGGTTTGTTCATTTTTTGCAAAAATATAAGCCTAATTCGATTGGTATCGAGCCATGAAAAGTGGTTTTTGATTTCATGACAACTTCGGATTTGTTCTTTTTGGCGAATTGCTAGTCTAATTCGATTGAAATCGAGCCAATTAAAAGAGGCTTTTGATTACATCTTAACTTCGAGTTTGTTCATTCTTGGAAAATTACTAGTCTAATTCGATTGGAATCGAGCCAATGAAAAGTCGTTTTTGATTTCATGGTAACTTTGGGTTTGTTTGTCTCTGGCGACTTCCAAGTCTACTTAGTTGGGAATCGAGCCAATATAAAGGGGCTTATGATTTCATTTTAACTTCGGGTTTGTTCGTTTTTGGCGAATTGCTAGTCTAATTCATTTGGAATGGAGCCAATTAAAAGCGGCTTATGATTTCATGATAACTTCGAGTTTGTTCATTTTTTGTTAATAGCTAGTCTAATTCAATTGGAATCGAGCCAATGAAATGTGGATTTTGATCACTTGATGACTTCGGGTTTGTTCATTTTTGGCAAATTGCCAGTCTAGTCCGATTGAAATCGAGCCAGTGAAAAGTGGCTTTTGATTTCATGATAACTTCGGGTTGGTTCGTCTTTAGCAAATTGCTAGTCTAATTCGATTGGAATCGATCTAACGGAAAGTTGCTTTTGATTTCATGATAACTTCGGGTTTGTTCATTTTTGGCGAATTGCTCGTGTAATTCGATTGGAATTGAACCAATGAAAGGTGGTTTTTGATTTCATGATAACTTCGGGTTTGTTTATTTTTAGCAAATTGCTAGTCTAATTCATTTGGAATGGAGCCAATTAAAAGTACCTTATGATTTCATGATAACTTCGGGTTTGTTCCCTTTTGGTGAATTGATAGTCTAATTCGATTGGAATTTAGCTAACAAAAAGTGCCTTTTGATTTCATGATAACTTCAGGTTTGTTCATTTTTGGCGAATTGCTTATCTAATTCGTTAGGAATCGAGCCAAAGAAAAGTGGTTTTTGATTTTATGATAACATCGGGTTTGTTCATTTTTGGCGAGTTCCTAGTCTAATACAATTGGAGTCGAGCTAATTGAACGTGGTCTTTGATATCATGATTACTTCGGGTTTGTTCGTTTTTAGCGAATTGCTAGTCTAATTCAATTGGAATCGAGCCAATGAAAAGTGGTTTTTGATTTCATGATAACTTTAGGTTTGTTAGTTTTTGGCGACTTACTAGTCTAATTCGCTTGGAATAGAGCCAATGAAAACTGGCTTATGATTTTTTGATAACTTCGGGTTTGTTCGTATTTGGCGAATTACTAGTCTAATTCGATTGGAAACGAGCCATTGAAAAGTGGCTTTTGATTTCAAGATAACTTCAGGTTTGATCAATTTTGGCGAATTCCTAGTCTAATTCGATTGGAATCGAGCCAATGAAAAGTGGTTTTTGATTTCATCATAACTTCGATATTGTTCATTTTTAACGAATTGCTAGTCTAATTCGATTGGAATCGAGCCAATGAAAACTAGTTTTTGATTTCATGATAACTTCGAGTTTGTTCGTTTTTGGCAAATTGCTAGTCTAATTCGTTTGGAAATGAGCCAATGAAAAGTGGCGTATGATTTCATGATAACTTCGGGTTTGTTCATTTTTGGCTAATTGCTAGTCTAATTCGATTGGAATCGAGCCAACGAAAAGTGGCTTTTGATTTCATGATAACTTCGGGTTTGTTCATTTTTGACGAATTGCTAGATTAATTCGATTGGATTCGAGCCAGTGAAAAGTGGTTTTTGATTTCATGATAACTTCGGGTTTGTTCGTTTTTGGTGACTTGCTAGTCTAATTCAATTGGAATCGAGCAAGTGAAAAATGGCTTTTGATTTCATGATAACTTCGAGTTTGTTCGTTTTTGGCAAATTGCTAGACTAATTCGATTGGAATCGAGCCAACGAAAAGTTGCTTTTGATTTCATGATAACTTCGGGTTTGTTCATTTTCAACGAATTGCTTGTCTAATTAGATTGGAATCGAGCCAAAGAAAAGTGGTTTTTGCTTTCATGATAACTTCGTGTTTGTTCATTTTTGGCGAATTGCTAAGGTAATTCGATTGGAATCGAGCCAATGAAAAGTTGTTTTTGATTTCATGATAACTTCTGGTTTGTTCATTTTTAGCGAATTGCTGGTCTAATTCGTTTGGAATGGAACCAATTAAAAGTGCCTTATGATTTCATGATAACTTCAGGTTTTTTCCCTTTTGGTGAATTGATTGTCTAATTCGATTGGAATCGAGCCAATGAAAATTGGATTTTATTGTAACTTCGGGATTGTTCATTTTTAACGAATTGCTAATCTAATTTGATTGGAATCGAGCCAACGAAAAGTAGTTTTTGATTTCATGATAACTTCTGGTTTGTTAGTTTTTGGCTAATTGCTAATCTATTTCGATAGGAATCGAGCTAATGAAAAGCGGTTTTTGATTTCATGATACTTCGGGTTTGTTCATTTTTTACGAATTGCTAGTCTAATTCGATTGGAATCGAGCCAGTGAAATGTGGTTTTTGATTTCAAGATAACTTCAGGTTTGTTTGTTTTCAGTGACTTGATAGGCTAATTCGTTTGGAATCGAGCCAACTAAAAGTGGCTTATGATTTCATGATAACTTCGGGTTTGTTAGTTTTTGGCGAATTGCTAGTCTAATTCGATTGGAATCGAGACAACAAAAAGTGGTTTTTGATTTCATCATAACTTCGATTTGTTCATTTTTTGCAAAATGTAAGTCTAATTCGATTGGCATCGAGCCAATGAAAAGTGGTTTTTGATTTCATGATAACTTTGGGTTTGTTCGTTTTGGGTGACTCGCTAGTCTAATTCATTTGGAATCAAGCTAATGAAAAGTGTTTCTTGATTTCATGATAACTTCGGGTTTGTGCTTTTTGGCAAATTACTAATCTAATTCGATTGAAATCGAGCCAATGAAAGAGGCTTTTGATTATATCTTAACTTCGGGTTTCTTCATTTTTGGCAAATTACTAGTCTAATTCGATTGGATTCGAGCCAATGAAAAGTCATTTTTGATTTCATGGTTACTTCGGGTTTGTTTGTCTTTGGCGACTTCCTAGTCTACTTAGTTTGGAATCGAGCCAATGTAAAGGGGCTTATGATTTCATGTTAAATTCGGATTTGTTCATTTTTGGCAAATTGCTAGTCGAATTTGATTGGAATCGAGCCAACGAAAAATGGTTTTTGATTTCATGGTAACTTCAGGTATGTTTGTCTCTGGCGACTTGCTAGTCTGATTTGTTTGGAATCGAGCCAATGTAAATGGGCATTTGATTTCATGTTAACTTCGGGTTCGTTCATTTTTAGCGAATTGCTAGTCTAATTCGTTTGGAATGGAGCCAATTAGAAGTGGCTTATGATTTCATGATAACTTTGAGTTTGTTCGTTTTTGGTTAATGGCTAGTATAATTCAATTGAAATCGAGCCAATGAAACGTGGATTTTGATTACTTGATCACTTCGAGTTTGTTCATTTTTGCCGAATTGCAAGTCTAATTTGATTGGAATCGAGTCAAGGAAAAGTGGTTTTTGATTTCATGATAACTTAAGGTTCGTTCGTTTTTGGCGAATTGCTAGTCTAATTCGATTGGAATCGAGCCAACGAAAAGTGGCTTTTGATTTCATGATAACTTCGGGTTTGTTCGTTTTTGGCGAATTGCTAGTCTA
>NW_019227738.1:171382-187203 GCF_002742605.1 Olea europaea var. sylvestris | reverse complement strand
ATAACTTCGGGTTTGTTCGTTTTTGGCGAATTGCTAGTCTACTTAGTTTGGAATCGAGCCATTGAAAAGTGGTTTTTTATTTCATCAAAACTTCGGGATTGTTCGTTTCTAACGAATTGCTAGTCTAATTCAATTGGAATCGAGCCAATGAAAAGTAGTTTTTGATATAATAATAACTTCGGGTTTGTTCGTTTTTGGCGAATTGCTAGTCTAATTCGTTTGGAAATGAATCAATGAAAAGTGGCCTATGATTTCATGATTACTTCAGGTTTGTTCGTTATTGGCGAATTGCTAGTCTAATTCAATTGGAATCGAGCTAATGAAAAGTGGTTTTTGATTTCATGATAACTTCGGGTTTGTTCATTTTTGGCGAATTACTAGTCTAATTCGATTGGAATCGAGCTAGTTAAAAGTGGTTTTTGATTTCATGATAACTTCGGGTTTGTTTGTTTTCGGTGACTTACTAGTCTAATTCATTTGGAATCGAGCCAATGAAAAGTGGCTTATCATTTCATGATAACTTCGGGTTTGTTCCTTTTTGGCGACTTGCTAGCTAATTCGATTGGAAACAAGCCATTGAAAAGTGGCTTTTGATTTCATGACAACTTCGGGTTTGATCTATTCTAGCGAATTCCTAGTCTAATTCGATTGGAATCGAGCCAATGAAAAGTGGTTTTTGATTTCATCATAACTTTGGGATTGTTCATTTTTAACGAATTGCTAGTCTAATTCGATTGGAATCGAGCCAATGAAAAGTAGTTTTTGATTTCATGATAACTTCGGGTTTGTTCGTTTTTACGGATGGCTAGTCTAATTCGTTTAAAAAAGAGGCAATGAAAAGTGACCTCTGATTTCATGATAACTTCGGGTTTATTCATTTTTGGCGACTTGCTAGTCTAATTCGATTGGATTCGAGCTAATGAAAAGTGGTTTTTGATTTCCTGATAACTTCGGGTTTGTTCATTTTTGGCGAATTGCTAGTCTAATTCGATTGGAATCGAGCCAGTGAATAGTGATTTTTGATTTCATGATTACTTCTGATTTGTTCATTTTCGGTGACTTGCTAGTCTAATTCGTTTGGAATCGAGCCAATGAAAAGTGGCTTCTAGTTTCATGATAACTTCCGGTTTGTTAGTTTTAGGCGAATTGCTAGTCTAATTCGATTGGAATCGAGACAACGAAAAGTGGTTTTTGATTTCATAATAACTTTGTTTTGTTCATTTTTTGCGAAATGCAAGTCTAGTTCGATTGGTATCAACCCAATGAAAAGTGGTTTTTGATTTCATGATAACTTCGGGCTTGTTCATTTTCGGTGACTTGCTAGTCTAATTCATTTGGAATAGAGCCAATGAAAAGTAGCATATGATTTCATTATAACTTTAGGTTTGTTCGCTTTTGACGAATTGCTAGTCTAATTCGATTGGAAACGAGCTAATGAAAAGTGGAGTTCGATTTCATGATAACTTCGGGTTTGATCGATTTTGGCGAATTCCTAGTCTAATTCGATTGGAATCGAGCCAATGAAAAGTGGTTTTTGATTTCATCATAACCTCGGGATTGTTCGTTTTTAACGAATTGCTAGTCTAATTCGATTGGAATCGAACCATTGAAAAGTAATTTTTGATTTCATGATAACTTCGGGTTTGTTTGTTTTTGGCAAATTGCTAGTCTAATTCGTTTGGAAATGAGCCAATGAAAAGTGGCCTACAATTTCATGATTACTTTGGGTTTGTTCGTTTTTGACGAATTGTTAGTCTAATTCAATTGGAATCGAGCTAATGAGAAGTGGTTTTTGATTTCTCGATAACTTCGAGTTTGTTCATTTTTGGTAAATTACTAGTCTAACTCGATTGGAATCGAGCCAGTGAAAAGTGGTTTTTGATTTCATGATAACGTCGGGTTTGTTCTTTTTGGCGAATTGCTAGTCTAATTTGATTGGAATCGAGCCAATGAATAGAGGCTTTTGATTACATGTTAACTTAGAGTTTGTTCATTTTTGGCGAATTGCATGTCTAATTCGATTGGAATCGAGCTAATGAAATGTGGATTTTGATTACTTGATAACTTCGAATTTGTTCATTTTTGGCGAGTTGCTAGTCTAATTCGATTGGAATCGAGCTAATGAAAAGTGATTTTTTATTTCATGATAACTTCGAGTTTGTTCATTTTTGGCGAATTGCTAGTCTAATTCGATTGGAATCGAGCCAGTGAAAAGTAGTTTTTGATTTCATGATAACTTCGGGTTTGTTCACTTTCGGTGACTTGCTGTCTAATTCGTTTGGAATCGAGCCAATGAAAAATGGCTGATGATTTCATGATAACTTCGGGTTTGTTAGTTTTTGGCCAATTCCTAGTCTAATTTGATTGGAATCGAGACAAGGAAAAGTAGTTTTTAATTTCATCGTAACTTCGGTTTGTTCGTTTTTTGCGAAATGTAAGTCTAATTCGATTGGTATTGAGCCGATGAAAAGTGATTTTTGATTTCATGATAACTTCGGGTTTGTTCATTTTCGGTGACTTGCTAGTCTAATTCTTTTGGAATCAAGTCAATGAAAAGTCGTTTATGATTTCTTGATAACTTCGGGTTTGTTCTTTTTGGCGAATTGCTAGTCTAATTCGATTGGAATCGAGCCAATGAAAAGAGGCTTTTGATTACATGTTAACTTCGGGTTTGTTCATTTTTGGCGAATTGCTAGTCTAATTCGATTGGAATCGAGCCAATGAAAAGGGGTTTTTGATTTCATGGTAACTTCGGGTTTGTTTGGTTTTGGCGAATTGGTAGTCTAATTCAATTGGAATTAAGCCTCTGAGAAGTGGTTTTTGATTTCATGATAACTTCGGGTTTGTTCATTTTCGGTGACTTGCAAGTCTAATTCGTTTGGAATGGAGCCAGTTGAATGTGGCTTTTGATTCATGATAACTTCGGGTCAATTTTGGCGAATTCGTAGTCTAATTCGACTGGAATGGAGCCAACGAAAAGTGGCTTTTGATTTCATGATAACTTGGGGTTTGTTCATTTTTGGAGAATTCCTAGTCTAATTCGACTGGACACGAGCCAAAGAAAAGTGGTTTTTGATTTCATGATAACTTCGAGTTTGTACGTTTCGGGCGGATTGCTAGTGTTATTCGACTGGAATCGAGCCAATGAGAAGTGGTTTTTGATTTCATGATAACTTCGGGTTGTTCCTTTTTGGCGAATCGCTAGTCTAATTCGATTGGAATCGGGCCAATGAAAAGCGGCTTTTGATTTCATGATTACTTCAGGTTTGTTTGTTTTTGGTGAATTGCTAGTCTAATTCAATTGGGATCGAGCCAATGAAATTTGGATTTTGATTGCTTGATAACTTTGGGTTTGTTCGTTTTTGGCGAATTGCAATTCTAATTCGATTGGAATCGAACCAATGAAAAGTGGTTTTTGATTTCATGATAACTTCGGGTTTGTTCGTTTTCGACGAATTGCTAGTGTAATTCAAATGGAATCGAGCCATTGAAAAGTAGCTTTTGATTCATGATACTTCAGGTCGTTTTTGGCGAATTGCTAGTCTAATTCGATTAGAATCGAGCCAACGAAAAGTGGCTTTTGATTTCATGATAACTCTGGGTTTGTTCATTTTTGGCAAATTGCTAGTCTAACTCGATTGGAATCGAGCCAACAAAAAGTAGCTTTTGATTTCATGAAAACTTCGGGTTTGTTCGTTTTTGAAGAATTACGAGTCTAATTCGATCGAAATCGATCCAATGAAAAGAGGCTTTTGAATTCGTGAAAACATTGAGTTACTTCATTTTTGGCAAATTGCGAGTCTAATTCGATTGGAATCGAGCCTATGAAAAGAGGCTTTTGATTACATGTTACCTTCGAGTTTGTTCATTTTTGGCGAATTGCTAGTCTAATCGATTAGAATCGAGCAACGAAAAGTGGCTTTTGATTTCATAATAACTCGGGGTGATATGATCTAGGAGTCGAGCCTGACGAAGGCAAGTGTGAGATGAGACCCGTTGATAGTCGATGGCGGACCACTGATGCGACCAAGGGCAAAGCAAGCGAAACAGGCGATGGGATTGCTCGTTCAAGAAACCATTGATGGAACCACGTTCGGGACTCAAAATGGAGCAACTTTCATGTTCGGGTCGAAGGTTGAATCAACTTGGATCAACTTGTTATCAAGCGATGAAACCAGAGGCTGAAAATAAGTATGTACGACCGCACAGCAAAAACACCATTCGGCCACACAGTGGCATACCGAAACTTTAATTGGAATTTTTGTTGAACCATGCGGCCGCACATGCCAAAAATTTGGCGAATTTTCCAATTTTGGCAATTTTCCATATTTTGTTAGATTTTGATTCTTTTCCATATTTGGAGATTAAGCTCGGCTTTTGCCCGATTTTTACCTAGTTTTTAGGTTTAGTATAAATAGGAGTTTCCATTCAATTGTTAAAAACCTTTGACATTATTGATATTGAATTAAAAGTGAGGCGTATTGTCTTCTCTTCATCATTCTTCATTGAACAATTTCGAATTGTGGTGTTCAAACAACCGGATTTAATTCTTGGATTGCGTGATCAAGGGATCTTTCAAGCGTCGTTCTTGTTGGGTTTTTTTGGTCCGACTTTCTTTTGGGTTAATCCTAAACTTTGGATTAATTTGGCTTTCTTGGGTTCGTCAATCTCGTTGTGGGTTTCGTAGTCAACGTTGCTACGGGGTTCACATCATGGGGTTTGTTCATTTTTGGCAAATTGCTAATCTAATTCGAATGGAATCGAGCCAAAGAAAAGTGGTTTTTGATTTCATGATAACTTCGGGTCTGTTCGTTTCGGGCAAATCGCTAGTGTAATTGGATTGGAATCGAGCCAATGAAAAGTGGCTTTTGATTTCATGATAACTTCGGGTTTGTTCATTTTTGGCGAATTGCTAGTCTAACTCTATTGGAATCGAGGCAATGAAATGTGGATTCTGATTACTTGATAACTTCGGGTTTGTTCATTTTTGGCGATTTACTAGTCTAATTCGATTGGAATCGAGCCAATGAAAAGTGATTTTTGATTTCATGATAACTTCAGGTTTGTTCCTTTTTGGCGAATTTCGAGTCTAATTCGATTGGAATCGAGCCTATGAAAAGAGGCTTTTGATTACATGTTACCTTCAAATTTTTTTGTTTTTGGCGAATTGCTAGTCTAATTCGATTGGAGTCGAGCCAACGAAAAGTGGCTTTTGATTTCATAATAACTTAGGGTTTGTTCATTTTTGGCAAATCGCTAGTCTAATTCGAATGGAATCGAGCCAAAGAAAAGTGGTTTTTGATTTCATGATAACTTCGGGTTTGTTCATTTCGGGTGAATTGCTAGTGTAATTGGATTGGAATCGAGCCAATGAAAAGTGGCTTTTGATTTCATGACAAGTTGGGGTTTGTTCATTTTTTGGGAACTGCTAGTCTATTTGATTGGACATGAGCCAAAGAAAAGTGATTTTTGATTTAATGATAACTTCGGGTTTTTTTTCATTTTTGCCGAATTGCTAGTCGAATTCGATTGGAATTGAGCGAATGAAAATTGGCTTTCAATTTCATGATAACTTCGGGTTTGTACATTTTTGACGAATTGCTTGTCGAATTCGATTAGAATCGAGCGAATGAAATGTGGATTTTGATTACTTGATAACTTTGGGTTTGTTCACTTTTGGCGAATTGCTAGTCTAATTCGATTGGAATCGATCTAGTGAAAAGTGGTTTCTGATTTCATGATAACTTCAGGTTTGTTCCTTTTTTTGCAATTTGCTAATCTAATTCGATTGGAATCGAGCCAATGAAAAGTGGTTTTTGATTTCATGAAAACTTTGGGTTTGTTCATCTTTGAAGAATTGCGAGTCTAATTCGATTGGAATCGATCCAATGAAAAGAGGCTTTTGATTTAACGAAAACTTTTAGTTTGTTCGTTTTTGGCGAATTACGAGTCTAATTCGATTGGAATCGAGCTAATGAAAAGAGGCTTTTGATTACATGTTACCTTCAGGGTCGTTCATTTTTGGCGAATTACTAGTCTAATTTGATTGGAATCGAGCTAAAGAAAAGTGGCTTTTGATTTCATAATAACTCGGGGTTTGTTCGTTTTTGGCAAATTGCTAGTCTAATTCGAATGGAATTGAGCCAAAGAAAAGTGGTTTTTGATTTCATGATAACTTCGGGTTTGTTCGTTTAGGGGAATTGCTAGTGTAATTCGATTAGAATCGAGCCAATGAAAAGTGGCTTTTGATTTCTTGATAACTTTGGGTTTGTTCATTTTTGGCGAATTGCTAGTCTAATTCGATTGGAATCGAGCCAATGAAATGTGGATTCTGATTACTTGATAACTTCGATTTTTTTTATTTTTGGCGAATTGCTAGTCTAATTCGATTAGAATCAAGCCAATGAAATGTGGTTTTTGATTTCATGATAACTTCAGGTTTGTTCCTTTTTGGCAAATTGCTAATCTTAATCAATTGGAATCGAGCCAATGAAAAGTAGTTTTTGATATCATGAAAACTTCCGGTTTGTTCGTTTTGGGCGAATTGTGAGTCAAATTCGATTGGAATCGAGCCAATGAAAAGAGGCTTTTGATTAAATGTTAACTTCAGGTTTGTTCATTTTTGACGAATTGCTAGTCAAATTCGATTGGAATCGAGCCAATGAAAAGTGGCTTTTGATTCATGATAACTAAGGGTTTGTTCGTTTTGGCGAATTGCTAGTCTAAATCAATTGGAATCGAGCCAACGAAATGTGGCTTTTGATTTCATGATAATTAGGGTTTGTTCATTTTTGGGGAATTCCTTGTCTAATTCGATTGGACACGAGCCAAAGAAAAGTGGTTTTTGATTTCATGATAACTTCGGGTTTGTTCGTTTCAGGGGGATTGCTAGTGTAATTCGATTGGAATCGAGCCAAAGAAAAGTGGTTTTTGATTTCATGATAACTTCGGGTTTGTTCCTTTTTGGCGAATCACTAGTCTAATTCGATTGGAATCAAGCTAATGAAAAGTGGCTTTTGATTTCATGGTAACTTGAGATTTGTTCATTTTTGGCGAATTGCTAGTCTAATTCGTTTGGAATCGAGCTAATGAAATGTGGATTTTGATTACTCGATAACTTCGGGTTTGTTCGTTTTTGGCGAATTGCGGTTCTAATTTGATAGGAATCGAGCCTATGAAAAGTGGTTTTTGATTTCATAATAACTTCGAGTTTGTTCGTTTTCGACGAATAGCTAGTGTAATTCCAATGGAATCGAGCCATTGAAAAGTGATTTTCAATTTCATGAAAACTTTGGGTTTGTTCATTTTCGACAAATTGCGAGTCTAATTTGATTGGAATCGACCCAATGAAACGAGGCTTCTGATTACTTATTAACTTCGAGTTTATCCTTTTTTGGCGAGTTGCTAGTCTAATTTGATTGGAATCGAGCAAATGAAAAGTGGCTTTTGTTTCTTGATAACTTCGAGTTTGTTCATGTTTGGCAAATTGCAAGTCTAATTCGATTGGAATCGAGCCAACAAAAAGTGTCTTTTGAGTTTATGACAACTTGGGGTTTGTTCATTTTTGACGAATTGCTAGTCTAATTCGATTGGAATCGAGCCAAAGAAAGTGGTTTTTGATTTCATGATAACTTCGGGTTTGTTCGTTTTGGACGATTTGCTAGTGTAATCCGATTGGAATCGAGGTAATGAAAAGTGGTTTTTGATTTCATGATAACTTCGGGTTTGTTCCTTTTCTGTGACTTGCTAGTCCAATTCGTTTGGAATCGAGCCAACGAAAAGTGGCTTATGGTTTCATGATAACTTTGGGTTTGTTAGTTTTGGGGAATTGCTAGTCTAATTCGACTGGAATCGAGACAACGAAAAGTGATTTTTGATTTCATCATAACTTTGGTTTGTTCTTTTTTGCGAAATGCAAGTCCAATTCGATTGGTATCGACCCAATGAAAAGTGGTTTTCGATTTCATGATAACTTCGGGTTTGTTCATTTTCGATGACTTGCTAGTCTAATTCATTTGGAATAGAGCCAATGAAAAGTGGCATATGATTCCATGATAACGTCAGGTTTGTTCGCTTTTGGCCAATTGCTAGTCTAATTCGATTGGAAACGAGTCAATGAAAAGTGGCTTTTGAATTCGTGATAACTTCGGGTTTGATCGATTTTGACGAATTCCTAGTCGAATTCGATTGAAATCGAGCCAATGAAAAGTGGTTTTTGATTTCCTCATAACTTCGAGATTGTTTGTTTTTAACAAATTGCTAGTCTAAATCGATTGGAATCGAGCCAATGAAAAGTAGTTTTGGATTTCATGATAACTTCGGGTTTGTTTGTTTTTGGCGAATTGCTAGTCTAATTTGTTTGGAAATGTGCCAATGAAAAGTGGACTATGATTTCATGATTACTTCAGGTTTGTTCATTTTTGGCGAATTGCTAGTCTAATTCAATTGGAATCGAGCTAATGAGAAGTGGCTTTTGATTTCTTGATAACTTCGGGGTTGTTCATTTTTGGCGAATTGCTAGTCTAATTCGATTGGAATCGAGCAAGTGAAAAGTGGTTTTTATTTCATGATAACTTCGGGTTTGTTCATTTTCGGTGACTTTCTAGTCTAATTCGTTTGGAATCGAGCCAATGAAAAGTGGCTTATGATTTCATGATAACTTCTGGTTTGTTAATTTTTGGCAAATTGCTAGGCTAATTTGATTGGAATCGAGACAACGAAAAGTGGTTTTTGATTTCATCATAACTTCGGTTTGTTCATTTTTTGCAAAATTTAGGTTTAATTCGATTGGTATCGAGCCAATGAATAGTTGTTTTTGATTCCATGATAACTTCGGGTTTGTTTATTTTCGGTGACTTGTTAGTCTAATTCTTTTGGAATCGAGCCAATGAAAAGTGGTTTATGATTTCATGATAACTTCGGGTTTGTTCTTTTTGGCGAATTGCCGGTCTAATTCGATTGGAATCTAGCCAATGAAAAGAGGCTTTTGATTACATGTTAACTTCGGGTTTGTTCATTTTTTGGCGAATTGCTAGTCTAATTCAATTGGAATCGAGCCTATGAAAACTGGTTATTGATTTCATGGTAACTTTGGGTTTGTTCATTTTTGGCGAATTGCTAATCTAATTCAATTGGAATTAAGCCAGTGAGAAGTGGTTTTTGATTTCATGATAACTTCGGGTTTGTTCGTTTTCGACGACTTGCTAGTCTAATTCGTTTGGAATGGAGCCAGTTGAACGTGGCTTATGATTTCAGGATAACTTCGAGTTTGTTCATTTTTTGGTTAATAGCTAGTCTAATTCGATTGGAATCGAGCCAATGAAAAGTGGATTTCGATTGCTTGATCACTTCGGGTTTGTTAGTTTTCGGCGAATTGCAAATCTAATTCGATTGGAATTGAGCCAATGAAAAGTGGTTTTTGATTTAATTACAACTTCAGGTTGGTTCCTTTTTAGCAAATTGCTAATCTAATTTGATTGGAATCGAGCCAATGAAAAGTGGTTTTCGATTTCATGAAAACTTCGGGTTTGTTCATTTTTGGCGAATTGGGAGTTTAATTCGATTGGAATCGAGCCAATGAAAAGTGGCTTTTAATTGCATGTTACCTTCGGGTTTGTTTGTTTTTGGCAAATTGCTAGTCTAATTCAAATTGAATCGAGCCATTGAAAAGTGGGGTTTGATTCTTGATAACATCGGGTCAGTTTTGGCGAATTGCTAGTCTAATTCGATTGGAATCGAGCCAACGAAAAATGGCTTTTGATTTCATGATAACTCGGGGTTTGTTCATTTTTGGCAAATTGCTAGTCTAATTCGATTGGAATCGAGCCAACGAAAAATGGCTTTTGATTTCATGATAACTCGGGGTTTGTTCATTTTTGGCAAATTGCTAGTCTAATTCGATGGGAATCGAGCCAACGAATGGTAGTTTTTTATTTAATGATAACTTCGGGTTTGTTCGTTTCTGACGAATTGCTAGTTTAATTCGATTGGAATCGAGCCAACGAAAAGTTGTTTTTGATTTCACGATAACTTCGGATTTGTTCATTTTTGGCGAATTGTTAGTCTAATTCAATTGGAATCGAGTCAATGAAAAGTGGCAATCGATTTCATGTTAACTTCGGGTTTGTTCATTTTTGACGAATTGCTAGTCGAATTCGATTGGAATCGAGCCAATGAAATGTGGATTTTGATTACATGATAACTTCGGGTTTGTTCATTTTTGGCGAATTGCCAGTCTAATTCGATTGGAATCGAGCCAGTGAAAAGTGGCTTTTGATTTCATCATAACTTCGGGTTTGTTCGTTTTTAGCAAATTGCAAGTCTAATTCGATTGGAATCGATTAAGTGAAAAGTGGTTTTTGATTTCATGATAACTTCGGGTTTGCTCCTTTTCGGTGACTTGCTAGTCTAATTCGTTTGGAATCGAGCCAATGAAAAGTGGCTTATGATTTCATGATAACTTCGGGTTTGTTAGTTTTTGGCGAATTGCTAGTCTAATTCGATTGGAATCGAGACAACGAAAATTGGTTTTTAATTTCATCATAACTTCAGTTTGTTCATTTTTTGCGAAATGTTAGTCTAATTCGATTGGTATCGAGCCAATGAAAAGTGTTTTTTGATTCATGATAACTTGGGGTTTGTTCATTTTCGGTGACTTGCTAGTCTAGTACTTTTGGAATCGAGCCAATGAAAAGTGGTTTATGATTTCATGATAACTTCAAGTTTGTTCTTTTTGGCGAATTGCTAGTCTAATTCGATTGGAATCGAGCTAATGAAAAGAGGCTTTTGATTACATGTTAACTTTGGGTTTGTTCATTTTTGGCGAATTGCTAGTCTAATTCGACTGGAATCGAGCCAACAAAAAGTGATTTTTGATTTCAGGGTAACTTTGGGTTTGTTTGTTTTTGGCGAATTGCTAGTCTAATTCGATTGGAATTAGGCCAGTGAGAAGTGGTTTTTGATTTCATGATAACTTCGGGTTTGTTCATTTTCGGTGACTTGCTAGTTTAATTTGTTTGGAATGGAGCCAGTTGAAAGTGGCTTACGATTTCATGATAACTTCGAGTTTGTTCGTTTTTGGTGACTTGCTAGTCAAATTCTTTTGGAATCGAGCCAATGAAAAGTGAATTTTGATTACTTGATAACTTCGGGTTTGTTAATTTTTGGCGAATTGCTAGTCTAATTCGAATGGAATCGAGCCAATGAAAAGTGGTTTTTGATTTCATGAAAACTTCGGTCTTGTTCGTTTTTGACGAATTGCGAGTCTAATTCGATTGGAATCAAGCCAATGAAAATAGGCTTTTGATTGCATGTTACCTTCAGGTTTGTTCGTTTTTGGTGAATTGCTAGTCTAATTCAAATGGAATTGAGCCATTGAAAAGTGGCTTTTGATTCATGATAACTTCGGGTCGATTTTGGCGAATTGCTAGTCTAATTCGATTGGAATCGGGCCAACAAAAAGTGGCTTTTGATTTCATGATAACTCGGCGTTTGTTCATTTTTGGCAAATTGCTAGTCTAGTTCGATTGGAATCGAGCCAACGAAAAGTGGCTTTTGATTTCATGATAACTTCGGATTTGTTCGTTTCGGGCGAATTGCTAGTGCAATCAATTGGAATCGAGCCAACGAAATGTGGTTTTTGATTTCATGATAACTTCGGGTTTGTTCATTTTTGGCGAATTGCTAGTCTAATTCCATTGGAATCGAGCCAAGGAAAAGTGGCTTTCGATTTCATTATAACTTCGGGTTTGTTCGTTTTTGACGAATTGCAAGTCAAATTTGATTGGAATTGAGCCAATGAAATGTGGATTTCGATTAGTTGATAACTTCGGGTTTGTTCATTTTTGACGAATTGCTAGTCTAATTCGATTGAAATCGAGCCAATGAAAAGTGGTTTCTGATTTCACGATAACATCAGGTTTGTTCCTTTTTGGCAAATTGCTAATCTAATTTGATTGGAATCGAGCCAATGAAAAGTGGTTTTTGATTTCATGAAAACTTCGAGTTTGTTCGTTTTTGAAGAATTACGAGTCTAATTTGATTGGAAACGAGCCATTGAAAATAGGCTTTTGATTGCATGTTACCTTCTGGTTTGTTCATTTTTGGTGAATTGCTAGTTTAATTCAAATGGAATCGAGCCATTGAAAAGTGGCTTTTGATTCATGATAACTTCGGGTCGATTTTGGCAAATTACTAGTCTAATTCGATTGGAATCGAGCCAACGAAAAGTGGCTTTTGATTTCATGATAACTCGGCGTTTGTTCATTTTTGGCAAATTGCTTGTCTAATTCGATTGGAATCGAGCCAACGAATAGTGGTTTTTGATTTCATGATAACTTCGGGTTTGTTCGTTTCGGGCGAATTGCTAGTGCAATTCAATTGGAATCGATCCAACGAAAAGTGGTTTTTGATTTCATGATAACTTCGAGTTTGTTCATTTTTGCCAAATTGCTAGTCTAATTCGATTGGAATCAAGCCAAGGAAAAGTGGCTTTCAATTTCATGATAACTTCTGGTTTGTTCGTTTATGATGAATTTCTAGTCGAATTCGATTGGAATCGAGCCAATGAAATGTGGATTTCGATTACTTGATAACATCAGGTTTGTTCGTTTTTGGCGAATTGCTAGTCTAATTCGATTGGAATCAAGCCAATGAAAAGTGGTTTCTGATTTCACGATAACATCAGGTTTGTTCTGTTTTGGAAAAATTTCTAATCTAATTTGATTGGAATCGAGCCAATGAAAAGTGGTTTTTGATTTCATGATAACTATGGGTTTGTTCGTTTTTGAAGAATTACGAGTCTAATTTGATTGGAATCGATCCAATGAAAAGAGGTTTTTGATTTCACGAAAACATGGAGTTCAGCCAATGAAAAGAGGCTTTTGATTACATGTTACCTTCGAGTTTGTTCTTTTTTGGCGAATTGCTAGTGCAATTCAAACGGAATCGAGCCATTGAAAAGTGGCTTTTGATTCATGATAACTTCGGGTCGTTTTTAGCGAATTGCTAGTCTATTTCGATTGGAATAGAGCCAACGAAAAGTGGCTGTTGATTTCATGATAACTCGGGGTTTGTTCATTTTTGGCAAATTGCTAGTCTAATTCGATTGGAATCGATCAAACAAAAAGTGGTTTTTGATTTCATGAAAACTTCGGACTTGTTCATTTTTGAAGAATTACGAGTCTAATTCGATTGGAATCGATCTAATGAAAAGAGGCTTTTGATTTCATGAAAACTTTGAGTTTGTTCATTTTTGGTGAATTGCGAGTCTAATTCGATTGGAATTGAGCCAATGAAAAGAGGCTTTCGATTAGATGTTACCTTCGGGTTTGTTCATTTTTGGCGAATTGCTAGTCTAATTCGATTGGAATCAAGCCAACGAAGAGTGGCTTTTGATTTCATAATAACTCAAGGTTTGTTCGTTTTTGACGAATTGCTAGTCTAATTCGAATGGAATAGAGGCAAAGAAAAATGGTTTTTGATTTCATGATAACTTTGGGTTCGTTCGTTTCCGAAGAATTGCTAGTGTAATTTAATTGGAATCGAGCCAATGAAAAGTGGCTTTTGATTTCATGATAACTTCGGGTTTGTTCATTTTTGGTTAATTGCTAGTCCAATTCGATTTGAATCGAGCCAATGAAATGTTGATTTTGATTACTGGATAACTTCGGGTTTGTTCATTTTTGGTGGATTGCTAGTCAAATTCAATTGGAATCGAGCCATTGAAAAGTGGGTTTTGATTTCATAATAACTTTAGGTTTGTTCCTTTTAGGTAAATTGCTAATCTTATTCAATTGGAACCGAGCCAATGAAAAGTGGTTTTTGATTTCATGAAAACTTCGGGTTTGTTCATTTTGGGCGAATTGTGAGTCTAATTCGATTGGAATCGAGCCAATGAATAGAGGCTTTTGATTAAATGTTAACTTCGGGTTTGTTCATTTTTGACGAATTGCTAGTCTAATTCGATTGGAATCGAGCCAATGAAAAGTGGCTTTTGATTCATGATAGCTTCGAGTTTGTTCGTTTTGGCGAATTGCTAGTCTAATTCGATTGGAATCGAGCCAACGAAACTGGCCTTTGATTTCATGATAACTTGGGGTTTGTTCCTTTTGGGGGAATTGCTAGTCTAATTCGATTCGACACGAGCCAAAGAAAAGTGATTTTTGATTTCATGATAACTTCGGGTTTGTTCGTTTCAGGCGACTTGCTTGTGTAATTCAATTGGAATCGAGCCATTGAAAAGTGGTTTTTGATTTCATGGTAACTTCGGGTTTGTTCATTTTTGGCGAATTGCTAGTCTAATTCGTTTGGAAATGAGCCAATGAAAAGTGGCCTATGATTTCATGATAACTTCGGGTTTGTTCATTTTTGGCGAATTGCTAGTCTAATTCGTTTGGAAATGAGCCAATGAAAAGTGGCCTATGATTTCATGATAACTTCGGGTTTGTTTGTTTTTAGCGAATTGCTAGTCTAATTTGATTGGAACCGAGCTAATGAAAAGTGATTTTTGATTACATGATAACTTCGGGTTTGTTCATTTTTGGCTAATTGCTTGTCTGTTTCGATTGGAATCGAGCCAGTGAAAAGTGGTTTTTGATATCATGAGAACTTCGTGTTTGTTCATTTTCGGTGACTTGCAAGTCTAATTCGCTTGGAATCGCGCCAATGAGAAGTGGCTTATGATCTCATGATAACTTCGGGTTTGTTAGTTTTTGACAAATTGCTAGTCTAATTCGATTGGAATCGAGACAATGAAAACTGGTTTTTGATTTCATCATAACTTCGTTTGTTCATTTTTTGCGAAATGCCAGTCTAATTCGATTGGTATTGAGCCAATGAAATGTGGTTTTTGATTTCATGATAACTTTGGGTTTGTTCGTTCTTGGCGACTTGCTAGTCTGATTCGTTTGGAATCGAGCCAATGAAAAGAGGCCTTTGATTACATGTTAACTTCGGGTTTGTTCATTTTCTGGCGAATTGCTTGTCTAATTCGATTGGAATCGAGCCAATAAAAAGTGGCTTTTGATTCATGATAACTTCGGGTCTGTTCGTCTTCGGAGACTTGCTAGTCTAATTTGTTTAGAATCGAGCCAATGAAAAGTGGCTTTCGATTTCATGATAACTTTGGGTTTCTTCAATTTTGGCGAATTGTGAGTCTAATTCGATTGGAATCGAGCCAATGTAACGAGACTTTTGATTCCATGTTACCTTCGAGTTTGTTCGTTTTTGGCAAATTGCTAGTCTAATTCAATTGGAATCGAGCCAATGAAAAGTGGCTTTTGATTCATGATAACTTTGGGTCATTTTTGTCGAATTGCTAGTCTAATTCGATTGGAAACGAGCCAATGAAAAGTGGCTTTTGATTTCATGATAACTTGGGGTTTGTTCATTTTTGGCAAATTGCTAGTCTAATTCGATTGGAACCGAGCCAGAGAAAAGTGGTTTTTGATTTCATGATAACTTCGGGCTTGTTCGTTTCAGGCGAATTACTAGTGTAACTCAATTGGAATCGAGCTAATGAAAAATGCTTTTTGATTTCATGATAACTTCGGGTTTTTTCTTTTTTGGCGAATCGCTAGTCTAATTCATTGAAATCGAGCCAATGAAAAGTGGCTTTTTATTTCATGATAACTTCGGGTTTGTTCGTTTTTGGCGAATTGCTAGTCTAATTCGATTCGAATCGAGCCAATGAAAAGTGGCTTTTGATTTCGTGATAACTTTGGGTTTGTTCGTTTTTGGTGAATTGCTAGTCTAATTTGACTGGAATTGAGCCAATGAAAAGTGGTTTTTGATTTCATGATAACTTCGGGTTTGTTCATTTT